>NC_064868.1:33300010-33415010 GCF_024139225.1 Suncus etruscus
GTTATTTCTCTAACTAAACTCATCACTCTTTGTGGTGAGCTTCCTGAGGTGAGTTGTAACTTCCAGCTCTTTTCTCTTTTGTGTCTGAAAATTATTATTGCAAGAATGTCTTTCATTTTTCTTAAAACCCATAAATGAGTGAGACCATTCTGCGTTTTTTTCTCTCTGACTTATTTCACTCAGCATAATAGATTCCGTGTACATCCATGTATAGGAAAATGTCATGACTTCATCTCTCCTGACAGCTGCATAATATTCCATTGTGTATATGTACCACAGTTTATTTAGCCATTCGTCTGTTGAAGGACATCTTGGTTGTTTCCAGAGTCTTGCAATGGTAAATAGTGCTGCAATGAATATAGGTGTAAGGAAGGGGGTTTTGTATTGTATTTTTGTGTTCCTAGAGTATATTCCTAAGAGTGGTATAGCTGGATCATATGGGAGCTCGATTTCCAGTTTTTGGAGGAATCTCCATATCGCTTTCCATAAAGGTTGAACTAGATGGCATTTCCACCAGCAGTGGATAAGAGTTCCTTTCTCTCCACATCCCTGCCAACACTGTTTATTCTCATTCTTTGTGATGTGTGCCACTCTCTGTGGTGTGAGGTGGTATCTCATCATTGTTTTGATTTGCATCTCCCTGATGATTAGTGATGTGGAGCATTTTTTATGTGTCTTTTGGCCATTTGTATTTCTTCTTTGTCAAAGTGTCTGTTCATTTCTTCTCCCCATTTTTTGATGGGATTAGATGTTTTTTTCTTGTAAAGTTCTGTCAGTGCCTTGTATATTTTGGAGATTAGCCCCTTATCTGATGGGTATTGGGTGAATAGTTTCTCCCACTCAGTGGGTGGCTCTTGTATCCTGGGCACTATTTCCTTTAGGTGCAGAAGCTTCTCAGCTTACTATATTCCCATCTGTTAATCTCTGCTTTCACTTGCTTGGAGAGTGCACTTTCCTCTTTAAAGATGCCTGTAGTCTCAATGTCCTGGAGTGTATGTGCTGTTCTATATATCTTATGGTTTGGGGGCTGATATTGAGGTCTTTAATCTACTTGGATTTTACCTTCTTACATGATGTTAGCTGGGGGTCTAAGTTCAATTTTTTGCAAGTGGCTAGCCAGTTGTGCCAACATCACTTGTTGAAGAGGCTTTCCCTGCTCCATTTAGGATTTCCTGCTCCTTTATCAAAAATTAGGTGATTGTATGTCTGGGGACCATTTTCTTAGTATTTAAGCCTATTCCACTGATTTGAGGGCCTGTCCTTATTCCAATACCATGCTGTTTTGATAACTATTGCTTTGTAATAAAGTTTAAAGTTGGGGAAAGTAATTCCTCCCAAATTCTTTTTCCCAATGATTTGCTTTAGCTATTCTAGGGTGTTTATTGTTCCAAACGAATTTCAAAAGTGCCTGATCCACTTCTTTGAAGAATGTCATGGGTATCTTTAGAGGGATAGCATTAAATCTGTATAATGCCTTGGGGATTATTGCCATTTTGATGATGTTAATCCTGCCAATCCATGAGCAGGGTATGTGTTTCCATTTCCGCGTGTCTTCTCTTATTTCTTGGAGCAGAGTTTTATAGTTTTCTTTGTATAGGTCCTTCACATTTTTAGTCAAGTTGATTCCAAGGTATTTGAGTTTGTGTGGCACTATTGTGAATGAGGTTGTTTTCTTAATGTCCATTTCTTCCTTATTACTATTGGTGTATAGGAAGGCCATTGATTTTTGTGTGTTATTTTTGTAGCCTGACACCTTGCTATATGAGTCTATTGTTTCTAGAAGCTTTTAGGTGGAGTCTTTAGGGTTTTCTAAGTAGAGTATCATGTCATCTGCAAACAGTGAGAGCTTGACTTCTTCTTTTCCTATCTGGATTCCCTTGATATCTTTTTGTTGCCTAATCGCTACAGCAATTACTTCCAGTGCTATGTTGAATAGGAGTGGTGAGATAGGACAGCCTTGTCTTGTGCCAGAATTTAGGGGGAAGGCTTTTAGTTTTTCTATATTGAGGATAATATTTACCACTGGCTTGTGGTATATGGCCTTAACTATATTTAGAAAGGTTCCTTCCATTCCCATCTTGCTTAGAGTTTTGATCAAGAATGGGTGTTGGACCTTATCAAATGCTTTCTCTGCATCTATTCTACCTTGCGAAACTCTCTGTGATTCTACCTCCTACAAAACTTGTATATAACCAACAAGTGCCTGCTCTAATATGATATCCTGACAACAAAGAAAATGGGAACAACTTGACCTAAGAACAGGTTATCCTACCTCACCAGCTAATGATAAGTCAAAATCAAAAGACTTGTCAGCCTTTGGTCAGTCCAAAAGCCAAGACCGCGATTTACAGATGACTGGCTGCTAGAACCATGACTGGACTGAATACATCTTGAGACCAATAAAAAATCCCTAGTCTAAGGTTTGAAATACGACCTGCACAACAACCATGATCCCCAGTTCCAAAGGTCCAGCAGAGACAATCGCAACCGAATGGCGCTTCTGGGAACACAATGAAAAACGCTATCCTAAGTTTCATCCCAGGATCAGTGCAAAGACCAAGACCACCAACCACAGAAGATGAATTAAAATGACACTAAGGGAACAGAACTTCTAGAACCACAAAGAAAGACTTCATCATTAGTCCCACTCCTGAACCTGTGCAGATACTGAGATCTCTAGATACAGAGTTCTTATTTCATCACCCAGGACGGAGCAGAAGTTTTCCAATCACAAAGCACCACCGGTAGAGTAAATGAACATGAACGGAGTCTATAGTTAATCATGTGACAATATACCCCAAGGGTGGAGAAACCCCATAGCACTTAGGCCAAGTGAATTCCTTTTCAAATGACCCCAATATTTACTGTGCCAGTGCAGGAGGGAAAAAAATGCAAAAAGCATAAAACATTTTTTATCTTTTATATATTATTTTTTCTTCATTTATTATTATCATTATTATTTTATTTTTATTTACCTATCTACATTTTAGATTGTTTTGGTGTGGTTATTGAAGTTGTTGTCCCCATTTATATTTATATTGTTTTTTCTTCTTCTTTTTTTTTTTTTTGTCTTTAGGTGCTCCGCCGTATTTTTTAACTCAAGACCATGGCTTTTTCTGTGGTGCCTATCGTTATCACTGGAGTGCTCACTGGATATTTGACAATTCTTTTTGTACTGTTGGGGTGTTTCACCTTATTTTTCTCCTTCATCTCTCAAACCTACGATGAGAGCCTCTAGAAGGATTCTGCCCATTTTCAGCATATTAGACTTTTACCCCAGTTTACTACTTTTCTCTTCTTCAAATAAAACAACATAACTTAAACTCTGTAGTCCTTCCTCCCAGTTAGAGGGGGAAACAAGGGAGGCACCAAGAGCAGGACATCTAAGCAGTAAGTTAGGTACAGAGGGAACCACATATTCTCGCAGCCCCAGGGGTGAGGGAGGAGGATATGGGAGGTAGGACAAACACGGAGGGGTAGGGATGACAAATCGGTGATGGGAACCCACCTGATTTTATGTAAATATGTACCCATAATATTATTGTCAACAATATGTAAACCACTACGATCGAAATAAAAATTATATTAAAAGAAAGCAATAGTGCAAAAAAACTTGTATATAGACCTTATATTGTCCAACATTTAATAAGCAATCGTTTCTCAACAATCGTTTCCTCAACATATCCTTTCCACTTCTACTCCTACTTCTAAAATCTTGGCCCTTCTTGATTTCTCAATAGCTTAATCACAAGCTTTAATGATGCTATTAAACTTTCTTATTTATGAAGAATAAATAATTTCTGTTTATTTGTGGTTTTGGGGTCACACCCAGCAGCGCTCAGGAGGTACTCCTGGATCCATGCTCAG
Source organism: Suncus etruscus (assembly GCF_024139225.1). NCBI lineage: Eukaryota > Metazoa > Chordata > Mammalia > Eulipotyphla > Soricidae > Suncus > Suncus etruscus. Next base: position 33,303,878 of record NC_064868.1, read on the forward strand.
AAATCACTCCTGGAGTCTAGGGGGACCATATGGGATGCCGGGATTCAAACCACTGTCCTTCTGCATGCAAAGCAAACACCCTACCTCCAAGCTATCTCTCAGGCCCCCAATTTCTGTTTTATTTGTGAAACATGATGAGATCATTGTTTACCATACCCAGAAGCACTCAGGGGTTACTCTTTACTCTGCACTGAGAAATTAATCCTGTGGTCCAGGACTCGCACCCTGGTCAGCTGTGTGCAAGGCAAATACCCTACCCACATGCTATAAATCTGGTTCCGTGAAAGATAAAATATTTTGATGGGGCTGGAGAGATATTACAATAGGTAGGCCATTTTTTGCATAAATCCGGCTCATATTAAATCTCTGGTAACCCATATAGTCCCCTAAGCCCCCCAGTAGTGAACCCTGAGCACAGAGCCCCAAGAAAGTTCTGCACACCACTGGGCATGTTCACCAAAGCAGAAAGATATATATTTGGATGTTAGAAAATATATAAGAAAAGATCTCAAATTGGGAAAATACTATCCACATTTATATAAGTAATTGAATAATTTTATTAAAGGAAGGAATTCAGGAATTGGAAAATAGGACTAATGAGCCGGGAATATGTAAGAGTATAGATTATAGATGGTGGATTTGTCAGAGAAAATATGGAGCAATTCATTATTTTATAAAGCTTATTCTGAAAGTAGTATGTACTTTGGAAAGGGTAGTGGAATTATATAAAAGAAAAATTGCACTCAATTTTAAACATGCTAGGAAGACTTTATTCAAGATTTTTATAATAGTAGTCAAGACTATAGCAAAAGGATAAAGACTGATCTCAGCTCTGCTGAAATAGAAGTTGGGGGACATTTTAAGTACCAGGGTGAACTATAAGGAAAGTGCTTTGAGATATTGAAGGGGTTGTTCAACTTGTTTAGAGCGTCTTTGATTAGTAACTGACTCATCAAAGTTAGAACCCTACATTCCCACAGAGCTAGGGAAATAAGGGGCTTATCTTTCCTGAAGATTAGATTTCAAAGAGTAAAATTCCATGTCCTTGAGAAAGACATTATTAGATTATAAAATATCAGATTTGCAAGAAAATTTACATATCAAACAGGCAGATAAATGATGCACAATTTCAAGTTTTTAATAACATAAGTGTTTTCAGATCTTGACTTTTGCTATCATTTGGATAAAATGAGTGCTGTTTAAATCAAAATTAGACAAAGGACAAATGCTAGATTATCTCATTCATGCAGTACAAAAAAAACAAGGAAAAGGACTGTATATAATGATAGAAAACTCTTGGTCTTTGACTACAGAACTGACTTTGGTTGCTAAACAGAGAGTGGATGCTGGGGGGTTTAGTGGGGAATGGCAGGAATAAGTAAACTAGAATTGATAAAGGATAAAGGATCTAGGGCACTTGATGGTGGTGGAGATGCAGTAAATTTGTACATTATGAGCATTAACACTATTGTAACCATATTACCTCTACTGAAATGATGAAATAGAGGTTAAAGTAAATACCTTAAGGAAAGAGGAGGCAAGAGGATCCAATTTAAGGAGAAAATACCTAATATTTAAAACTTAATCAAAATATCTCAATATCTAAAGTTTAAAATATCTAAAGTTTAATCAAGTTGAGGGCACATGAAGGACACTTTGGCCAGTAACTCGGTTGCTAATATAGAAATAACAACACAAATTATTAATATTAAGTGGATATAACTCTGAAAACTATTCCTAAGCCATCTTCTTTATTTAACAACCAACAAACGTTAAACATAAAAGATGAATAGTTACACAGGAAGGCCAGGAGACCATCCATATTTTGAGTATTTAATGACCATAATATTTTTGTCCTGGAAATTTTATTTCAATAATTTAAGACAATAATTATATCTCAAGTAGAATTCTAGTTGTCTTCTGACTGATCAGACTACTCAAGACTCACCTCTACCTATTTTTTAAGCTGATTGAAATATTTTACTTCATCAACTCTGTAATCTGAATTTATTTATAGATGAAAGATAAAAGAGGTTGACTGCCTTCAGTATCAAATCATAGTGTTAATGGTTGGAGGAGTTTTGAGTAACTTGACATTGGAAGGTAGGGAATTTGCTTTAAAATATTTTGGACTTGTCTTTTTGTTAAATGGTAAGGAAACCTTCCTAGCTCATCTGTATTTGCTATAGTTGAGAATGAGAATATTGCATCCTATTATGTTCATTGGATATAATATTTAAATATACTTTAAATATTTAGGTATTCTATAATGGTTTTAAAGATCATAATATTTATTTGTCAAAGAATTTAGGACATTAAAAATAAAATAAATAAAATAAAACATACTACGGGAACAAAGGACACAATAGTGATACTTCATTAAAACATTGAAGGTCAGTGGTCATGGTCATAATAAAAGAGATAGTACAGCAAATAGAGTGCTTTCATAGCAGACGGTTAACCAAGGCTAAATCCCTCCATATCCCAAATGGTTTCCTCAGTATCACAAGGTCTGATCCCTGAGTACTTCAAATGGAGGCCCCAAGCCAATAAACAAACATTAAAAATAATATAATTAGGTCATTTTCCCTCAATCTAGTTTTTGTTTGTTAGCTTTGGGGCCACAATGACTTTTCTCAGGGATCAATCCTGCAAGATAAGCATATATATCATATTGGTTGTCAAGGATTGAACCAGGCTGGCCATGTGTAAAACTAGCACCTACTTAAACTGTCATAGTAGCCCAGTATTTTTCCCCTCAGTCTAAAGATGAAAAAAGGCACAAAATGGGCAGAAAGTAACACATGCCCAATAATCATTGTGGTAAATACTTAAATTTGTTTATCTCATTTAATTCTCAGAAAACTATATGCTATGAGAAAGATATTACCTCATTCTTCATAGGAAACTTTGTATATAAGGTAATATTCCAGGCACTTGCAGAGCTGACATTTGAATCAATGTCTATTGTAATACAAAGAGACAAATGATTTTTTTACTGATATAAAGTTCTTTGAATAGATATATTATGTGAGCAAAAAGATAGGAGATTCGTGAACTAATGAATGATACCTCTTCCTGATTTCCCGGTCTTGTGTTATCTCCCTTGGTCAGCCCAGGAAGGAGAGACAAGATATGCATTGCATTTAAGAGACCCAGGTTTGAACCCTAAACCATATATAGCCCCTGGAACACTGGAGTATTTAGCATATTCCTGAATACTGAGTTGAGAGTAACTTTCAAACACTGCCAGGAGTGGCAACAAAGCAAAACAAAGACTCTGCTAAAGTACCAAAGTATAAGTAGTCTTCCTCTTAAAACAACAAATGTTCTCAGAGATATTTAGAGTTCACGGTTGCAGAATATTTTAATGATTAAATTATGACCACTGCCGTTAAAGGTTTTAACTTCAGAAATCCCACGCTTTATTTGAAGACAAAGAAAAATTGGATGCAGTGGTTCAGTGATGCAACTTGGTCGCCCTCTAGAGGCCCTTCTCAGATCTGACTTTCAGATTTTAGTTTTGAGAAAAATATCAACAATTCAACAACTTACTTTAAATGTGTGGACATTATATGTATATACTTTTTAAATAAAAATTATATTTAAGTCTGTATAGACAGTAAAATAAGTAGGACACTTGCTTTGCTTATGCCGGCCCACCCATAACTCTAGCGTGTAGAATTGATATAAATACTGCTGGGTGTGCCCTACAAAAACAAACAAAAAAAAAGCTGAAATAAAACTGCTCCAAATATCGGAAAATATTTGATTTAACATTTGATGGCATAACATTTTTAAATAACATGTTCTCTAATTGTATATAACAATACTGAAATATTTTTATTATAAATTATCCTGGAACTCAAATCATCATTTTACTTTCCCATTAGGACTACAAGGCCATTTTTCTATATATTAACTAATGATAATACACTGTAAAATACACAGTACAAGATCTTTGATTTTAGGTAAAGAAATAAATCTCTGATTTTCTAGATTAAAAAAGTTGTATACCTACAAGTATTTATTGAGCATATATTTCTTCATGCAAAATTTACCTTTATTAGTTTTATTTAGGTACCACAATTTATAACACTGTTAATATACACACAACATTCTAACGCCACATCCTCTACCAGTGTTACCCCACCTCAAACAACCATCTTTATCCAGCAGCCATCTATCTACCCTCCACTCGTTACTGGGGTCAGCTCAATTTTGACAACCAGTTATCAATCTCTATTCTCTTTGAACATAGGAGGGTAATAACAAACAGCTATTTTTTCTTCCTCTTAGAGATAAAATATCAAATCTTACAAATCTTTATGAAAGAAAAAGATCAAAGAATTAAAAAAAATTGGTTCCCAAGTTCATTCGTGCTTCTCTTTTCCCATAGAAGATATTTTATTCTGGTTAATAAAAATTATACTAGCAAAGTATTTATCACATATCAGTGGCAATTTCCATGATTTAGCTATAAATCTTTTGTACAAATTAAGCAAAACTGTTGTTATAAACCAAGTAAATTTTTTTTTACTTTAAGCAGAGTTGTATAACAAATCTTATAAGATAGTGTTCTTTTTTGGGTTTTTTTGTTTGTTTTGTTTTTAGGCCACACCGGGTGACGCTCAGGGGTTACTCCTGGCTATGTGATCAAAAATTGCTCCTGGATTTGGGGACCATATGGGATGCCAGGGATTAAATAGAGCTCCGTCCTGAGTCAGTTGCATGTAAGGCAAATGCCCAACCACTGTACTATCATTCTGGCCCCAAGATAGTGCTCTTTTAATTTTAATTTTTGGCTACACCTGGAAATTTTCAGTATTTATTTCTTGTTTTGTACTCAAGGGAATCATAGTGCAAAGGAATCCTTCCTGGCAGGGCTTGGAGGACCATATGGGATGCTGTGTATCAAACCCAGTTAGTTCAGTCATATGCAAGTCAAGCACAGTACTGGCTATTCTATCTCTAAAGCCCCAATGGTGAATGGTGTTATAGAGGTCTTTCTAGTCTTCTGAGATCAGCAGCTCATGTCTCAAAAATGTTTCCTTTGGTGTCTGGTAAGACTGATATATCATGCTCAACTTATGGATTTTTCCATATCTTTCTCCTGCAGTGTCCATCTCATGACTTGATTCCTGAACTCTATCAAGTTATACGACAATGTCAAGAACTGCTTATCTGGGTCAAGCACTGCTTACCCACTGACCTTTAACACTCAAATTGCCTTGTAATCTCCTCCTTTATACCTTGATGCTTCCCAGTGAAATAAGTTTAGTAAGTCCTTTATATTTTACTGTAACAGAATAAAAGATCAAGGACGATAAGCATAAACTTTATTCACAAATGTTACTGCCATAAAAATTATTGACAGTAAGTAGACCAACCAGGGAAATGAAGATTCACATATTAAATTACCCTTTATACTGACAGATATATTTGAACAATGAAAAGGTTAATGAAATATTTAGGAAGGAAGATAGAAATAATGGAGAAGATACTATAGATAATAATAAAGTGGTCAAGGATTATTGTGAGGTATCTCATAAAAATAACTGAATATATGTTCCTGGCATACTAAAACAAGATAATAATGGATACATTTGAGAGTTTAGAGAGACCACGAGTATGCTGCGTTTTATGTACTTTTTGTTTTGTTTGTGTCACACCTAGTAGTGCTCCGGGATCACTTCTAGAAGTGCTTAAGGGTATGTGGTGCTGAGGATTGAAGATAAGGGGGTCACATACCGGGAGAGCACCTTAATTATGAAAGTAACTTACCAATTGATACATTTATGGGGAGATAGGGCCACATCCACCTGTGCTCAGGATTTATTCCTGTATTCCTGGACCTGTGCTTAGATCACTTCTGCTGAGGTCAGGGGACCACATTGGATGCCAAGGATCGAACCAGGTTGGCTGCTTGCAAGACAGCCATACATGCTACACTTTCCCTCTAGCCCTTTGAAGAATTTTTTATAAAGCATATCTAAGTTCCAAAGTGAGAAAACAGTGATGTAGAATTGAATTTTGAAGAATTGTAATACTTATATCATCGGAGAAATGAGAGTACCTATGAAGAATAAAGAGAATGAGCAGGTACTCAAGTCAAAGTAAATCCAGAGGAGTTTTGGGTCAAGAGAAATAAGAGTAAAAGACAAAGGCAAATTCTACTTTCAGTCAAGTAACTAGAAGATAAAAATCTTACTGCTGCATATGTGGATTTGGAAATAGCTTAAGGGAATCTTAAAAATATAGGTTATTGGGGCCAGAGCTGTAGTGCAGGGCGTAAGGTGTCTGCCTTGTGCATTAGCCTAAGACAGGCTAGACTAGGACAGACCATGGTTTGTTCCCCCAGCGTCCCATATGGTCCCCCAAGCCAGGGGCAATTTCTGAGAGCATAGCCAGGAGTAACCCCTGAGCATCACCAGGTGTGCCCCCCAAAAAAACCCCACTATACACACACATACATACACACACACACACACACACACACACACACATATATATATATATAGGTTCTCTTGGGAATGGGCTGAAGAATGAAAATAATCAGCACAGCAAAGGTAACTGACCTTCCATCAGCTCCAAAAACGTATATTAGACACTTTATATGTATGATGGTAACAACACTTAACATGAAATTGATGCCACTTCCTAATGTTGGAGGAAACAATGCAGTGTTATTACTATAAGGCATTATACTACACAGAAGCTGTTTAATATATATTATCTTGCATAACTGAGATTTCCTCAAATATCAGAACAACTCCCCTTTCACCTTTTACATCAGTCCCAGAAAACTACTTCGCGATTTTCTGTTTCTATTAGCCTGATAGTACCTTCACGCAAGTGAAATCATGTAGCATTTGTCATTCGGTGACAGTCTTAATTCAATTGGTAAATGGTCCATCAGGCTTATCTATAATGTCACAAATAGATTATTTTATAGTTTTCAAGGCTGAGTTACATTCCATTGTAACTATATACTACATATTTATCACTCATTGCAGAAAAGCATTTATAAAGATTTTCTTGGCACTGGTCTTTCAATAATTTTTGGATGGGATGTGAAAAACAAGCTAAAATCACAAAACTAGACAAATAGATTAAAACTAAAATATCATTGTATAGCCAATGAAACAACCAATGGGCTGTAAAGGTAACATGTGAAATGAAAGAATTATATATGCATTTATGGGTTAATATTCAAATTATATAAGGAACTCCCAAACAATTAGTAAACAAAACATCTCAGTTAAAAATGGGTAAAGAAAAAAATGAGTAAAGAATTTAAATAGATGTTTCCAAGATATACAAATAGCCAACAGGGATGAAAACATACTCATCATTACTGATCATAAAGGAAATATAAATCAGAATCATAATGAAATTATCACTTCATACCACAGGATAGTTTAAGATATTGAGATATTGGGATCAAAAAAAAAAAGAAAAGAGATATTGGGATTGGCAATAATGTTAATCCCATTTTGCATGCATGCACCATTTGGTTACCAGAGAGCCTGCTTTTCTCCACCAATATCGCAAGGACCCTTCCCATCCCAATTTTCTATAAGTACAATTCATCATAAAAACTTCAGTTCTGATGATTTTGATCATTAGTTGTCCTCTTACATTTTTTTATATAGAGAAGATATGCATCTCTTATTCTCTTTCTCTCCCCCATCTCTCTCTCCCTCTCTCCTCTCACATACTCTTTTTCGCTAGTGACAGCTATATACATTTAGATGAATAAAGTTAGTCTTTTGAAATTCCACAAAATTTAAATTAACTTTTTTCAAAAATTTTTTTTGAGGTATATAAATTTAAGGATATTATGGCCAGAGATATAGTATAGAAGGTACGGTGTTAGCTTTGCAGGAGGTAGACCCAGGTTTGATCACTGGCACACATATGGTTTTCCCCAAACTCGAGCACAGAGAGATAAGATCTGATCACAGCTGGTTGTAGCCCAGAAATCAAACAAAGACCCTCATCTCCCACCAAACCCTATGGCTTGAAGAAGAGATGAAATGGTAAGGGTTGACTGGAATAATGGTGAGTTTGGTTTTTTTTTGCTTTTGCTTTATTATTTTGTTTCTAATTTCGAAGTTGTTAGCAAGCTTAACAGCTAATAGAAAAGATCCAGATGAGAGAAGGTAATCAACAATAAAAGGGTCCATAGAAGTTGGAAGGTGATTTAATCCAAAGCAAGATTTAGGAAATTGTCTTTAGCAGGAATGGGCCGTTTGTTCTGTTAAAATACCAAAGGAGATTAAGATGGAAGCAGATGTAGTAATTCTATTATGCTCATTAAGAGGAAATTTCCCCCTCTAATGACTTTTATTTTCTTTTCTGTGAATTAGAAGATATTATCTCCTGGTATTACTGCAAATGGTGTGAACAGGCCATTTAAATATAGTGCAAAGGAATAGAATAACGCATTGTAGAGAATGGGAGAATTATTGGCTCAGATTTATGAATAGGATTAGAGGACAATATTGTAGGTCAATGATCAAGAATTCATAAAAGAAGCCATCTTAAAAATTATGTACTCTTCTCAGAAAGCAAATGAAATCTAAAAACAAATAGAAAATTATGATTCAGGTTCACTTGAGATTAATTATAATTAAAAGGCACTGAAGCAAGGGAAAATGGGATAAGGCACACTATTAGATAATGAACTTTGGAATTTTAAAGAATAAGGAAGGTCACAAAGGATATTAGAAGAAAACAAAGTAGAAACTGCATCAAAGTTCGATTATGGTGTTAGAGTACTTGAACAACCAAACTAGGAGAAAAGCTATTTTAGAAGGATGTCAGACTTACCTTACTAATCTTCTAAGAGGAGCAGAATTGTGTCATTTAACGAGACCTTATTCATTCCTTTCTTCTTTGCCGATCTTTCATGTTAAGCACTGGTTTCTGAATCTGAATTTTCCAGTTGACAACTAGTTTCACATTAAGATTCAGTAAAGAAAGATATGGTCAAAGACAGGAAAGCGATATGGAACACATAATGGCCTCTTTCTTAACGTATCATGTGCAACTGATACTTTGTCTCTTTCCTGGGTCCAATTCCTTTTCAGTACTTTCCCTGTTCCCTTCATCTACCAGCAGCATCTACATTTGTTGCAGGCCAGCTCCCTGGACTCCCTCTTAGCAAATTCTAAATTCCCTTCTTATATATTGTACTTTTCTAACTTTGTGAGGAATGTGTTGCTGTTGTTCATGTCTAGTGTTAAGAATTGAACTCAGGACCTGATGCTACAAGGCAAATACATAATCGGACCTCTCCAAATACTTTACTTTTCTGATACTTGACATAAAATTCTTTCTTGTAAAAAAGATTCCATTTCCTAAACATCCTGAAGCAGACTTGCTTTCTTGGTTTAACTCAAACTGAGCAGTCCCAGGATAGAGGCTCTCAAGATGAAAATCTGGAATTAAGTTGTTCATTTGCTTGAACATGAATGCACTAGTGACTTCATTGCTATCCTTAAAAAGACAAGTGCTTCTAAGCAGGAGCAATGTGATTATTTGAATTACCACAAATGTTGATTTTGCATAAGTCGCCATTTGACAACAATACTTTCAGAGATCAAGAGCCTGCTGCTTTAGTCTATTATGGTAATAACTACAAAAACTACGGTGCTCACTAACTGCTTCTGATAGCACCACAGAGTTAACAAAATAAAAATGTTGTCAGATGTTCACTCTTATATCAAAGCAAGAGCAAACAAAGAGACACTGTAAGGTCATAAAAGTTTCTTCTGTATTTTATTTATTTATTCAGTCATTCCTTTTGCATTGCTGGGCTTCAACTCAGGGTCTCAGATACGAGGCGGGTGCTCTACCAATGAGCTACATACCAGTTCTAATTTCACATGCTTCATGCCAGACCAGACACAACTGAAGAGTAAGCATCAAGTGTAGAAGCGTATGTTTCAGAACTTAAATGCAAGTGCAGTGCACATTTGCTCTGAGTTTCAAAGGTTAGCACAGAAAGATGATGAGGAATCATCATGAATTTACAATGAAGATAAATTGAATATGAATCAATGTTAAAACATTTAATCCATGTCTTCCTGTGGTCTCTCAAAGAGTTGAAGCCATCCTTCTTCCTCCTCATCTAAGGAAATCGAACATCCCTTTAAAATATACCTCTAAGATATCCATTAAAATGTTTGATTTTCAAAAAATATATTTTTAAGACTTAGTCATATCAGAACCCAAGAATGACAAGAAATGACTTCAGAAAACAGAGCCCTTAAGTACCTGAGTTGTGGCACACTACATACAAATGGATAGAAAGCAGTCCATGCACTTAAGAATAGTGAAGTTTGATTACATACAATCCACAGCATACTGCCATAGTTATGCCCCTGCACAAGTCCCAGGAGACATTCTTTTTCAAGATATTAGCATGAAGACTGCACGGATCCTTGCAAATATCTGTGGTGTCTGTCTTCTATGTAATAGAGATAGCACAGTGCTGCCACCACTAAAATGGTCCCTAATTTGTTTTTATAAAATTTTTATAATTACAACCATGATTGTAGTTGTGTTTCAGTCATAAACAGTACCCTCTCCTACACCTGTGCAACATTCCTATGACAAATGCCCTCTCCCTCCTCCCTGACCCCTGAATGTATTCAAGATAGGCATTCTACTTCTCTCATTCATTGACAGTGTCATGATAATTGTTAGTGCAGTTATTTCCCTAACAGCATTCACCACTCTTTGAGGTGAGCTTCATATGGTGAGCCATCCTTCTGTTCCTTAACTCTATTGTTTCTGGGATTATTACAATAATGTCGCTATTTAAAATAAAACCCATAGATGAGTGAGATTATTCTGTGTCTATCTCTATTCATCTGACTTATTCCACTCAGCATAATAGATTCCATGTACACCTAATCCATTGCGAATATGTACCACCATTTCTTTAGCCATTCCCCTGTTGAATGGCATCTTGGTTGTTTCCAGAGTCTACTAATGTCAATAACGCTGCAATGAATATAAATGTGAGGAAGGGATTTTTGAATTGTATTTTCGTGTTCCTAAGGGTATATATATATATATATATCCCTAGGAGTAGTATAGCTGGATCATATGGAAGCTCAATTCCCAGTTTTTGAGGAATCTCCAAATTGTTTTCCATAAAGGTTGGACTAAACGGCATTCCCACCAGCAGTGAACATGAGTTCCTTTTTCTCCACATCCTTGCCATCACTGCTTGTTCTCGTTCTTTGTGATGGGTGCCAGTCTCTGTGGCATGATACGGTACCTCATAGTTGTTTTGATTTGCATCTCCCTGATGATTAGCATACCACTTTTTTCATGTGTCTTTTGGTCACTTGTATTTCTTCTTTGAGGAAGTGTCTGTTCATTTCTTCTCCCCATTTTTTGATGGGTTTAGATGTTTTTTCTTGTAAAGGTCTGTCAGTGCCTTGTATATTTTGGATATTAGCACCATAACTGATGGATATTGGGTGAATAATAAATAGTTTCTCCCAATCAGTGGATGGCTTTTTATCCTAGGCACTATTTCCTTTGAGGTGCAGAAGTTTCTCATGTAATATAGTCCCATCTGTTTATCATGCTTCCACTTGTTTGGAGTGTGCTGTTTCCTCCTTGAAGATGCCTTCAGCTTTGTTATTTCCTCCTGTCTACCTACTCTTGGTTCCTTTTGTTTATCATTACACTGTCAGGTAGGCCCCTTATTCCTTCCTGATATGTGCTAGCAAAGGAATACATTTTCTTCTCAGTATTGCTTTTGCTGTGTCTCATAGATCCTGGTAATTTGTGTATTTATTTATTATTATTACTGAAATATACAGATTTCTGGACATTTTATTATTTTGTCTTTGGATATTTTCTTTTTTATTATTAATATCATTATTTAAGTATCATGATTTGAAACATGCTTGTAGTTGGATTTCAGTCATAAAATGTATGCCCCCTTTATCAGTGCAATCATCCTACCACCAATGCCCCACATCTCCCTCTCTCCTACCCCCTGCCTGTATTCAAGACAGGCATTCTATTTCTCCCACTAACTACCATTGTCATGATAGTTGTTGGCGTAGTTATTTATCTAACTGCATTCGTCAATCTTTGTGGTAAGCTTCATATCATGGGCTTGTCCTTTTAAAACTTCATCTCTGCTGTCTCTGGGTATTATTTCCATATTGCCTTATTTTTCTGAAATCCCACATATGAACAAAACTACTATGTATCTATCTCTTGTACTCTGACTCTTTTAACTCAGCATAATAGTTTCCATTTCCATCCATGTATAGGAAAATTTCATGACTTCATTTTTCCTGACGCCTGCATAGTATTCCATTATGTATATGTACCACAGTTTCTTTAGCTATTTATCTACTGTTGGGCATCTGGGTTGTTTCTAGATTCTGGCTATTGTAAATAGAGCTGCAATAAACATAGTCATGCAGTAGGCATTTTTGTATTGTGTTTATGTGCTCTTTGGGTATATTCTTAGGAGTGGTATGGTCCCTAATCTTAACAAGAACAATAGAACTTCAGAACAGCAGAGGATAGGTGGCAGCATTTGCTATCAGAATCAGAGAACAATTTCCATGACATCCATCTAAGCATTATGGCTATATTCTGACCCAAAGATAATGTAGCATATACATTATGAATTAAGCTGATAAGCATATTTGCACTACATAAATAAAATAAAATGCAAGCACAATGAGAAGAACACATCATGGGTTTTAATTAATTTTTAAATAAATTATATTCATTTCAGAGAAAATTATATTCTGCACTACATGTAAATCTAATATGAGTTAAGTACATCTCTAGTAAAGTACTCTCAAAACTGTATCCGTAGATAGTATAACAGGGAAAACAGCTATTACAGCAGGGAAGGTACCTGCGTCACATGTGATCAAAGTGAGTTCGATTTCCAGCATCACATATGGTCCCTTGAATCCCACCTAGAGTGACTCTGAGTGCAGAGCCAGGAGTAAACCTTAAGCACTGCCCTGAGCACTGCCAGGTGTAACCCCAAAACAACAACAAAAAGTATACAGTATGAGGCTGGACACTGGGATATATTCTTTGTATGCAGGAATCCCAGGTACAATCCCTGAGCACCATTAGAAGCAATTCTTGAACACCAAGCCAGAAGCCATTTCTGAGCTAACAGTGGCTCTTGAGCAGTACAAGGTGTGTCCCTAAGGCAAACAAAAAAAAATCCCTAGATAATATAAACTCTCTTCTAAGTCTATCTCAAGGAAATTACAAACTTTTCCAGTGTCTGATGTTTGGGAAAGGGGAACACGTAAAAATTACCTCAGAGATTATTACTAAACCTGAAGATCAAAAACATTTCTGTGTTCAGATAATAAGCCATGTGATCATTGGAGTACTGGCATAAGATTAAGCCACTAGGAGCACTGTAGGAATGACCTGTAAACTGCAATATGTTTATTTCCAAATTTCTGAATGTATTCTTGGTGCAGACATACTGGGAAAATGACAGATTTTTTTCCAACGAAAATTAGAGATTTTAAGATTAAAAGGATCACCACCTCACACACTTTATAGTGGCTATTAATAATAAGCAAGTGACACAGATGTGTTGAAATTTAAAACATTATGCACTGTCCATAGTAATGTAAAATGTTATAGTCATTGTGGAAAAATACAGCAGTTCTTAAAAGAATAGAATTGCCCCATAACCCAGCTATTGAAACTGAGGATAGTTTCAAAAGGACTGAAATGATAGGAAGAGATACTTGTACACTGGTAGTATTATTCACATAGAAACAATGTAAATGTCCATCAAGAGAGGAATAACCAAATTTTTGTGTAGAATATACACACAATAAAATATTAATCATCTTTAAAAGTAAGAAATTCTAAAACATATGGATGAATTTGAAGACATCATACTAGGTGAAACAATCTGGAACCAAAATGACAAATACTGCCATTTTATGTGAGATATTGATAAAAATAAAATAGAGTTTACCAGGTGCTAGGGGTCAGATAATGATAGGAAAGTTATTTAATGAATGCAGGGTTTTAGTGTGGAAAATAAAAAATCTAGATATGAAGGGCAATATTATCTGCACAATAATGTGAATATACTTAATGCCACTGAATAGTACAAGTAAAAATGGACAATATGATAATTGTTAGGTCATATACATGTGAGCATGACATAACAAATAAATTTCATATTAAAATATTATAATTCATAGGGAGATTATCTCGATATTACAAAATTAAGATAGTCCATTATATTAATAATATTATGGTGATTAGACATAATGAGAAATAACCAAAAGTGCTTGTGATTTGTCAACAAGAACTATGTATGTGGGAAAATAACAGCAGGAGGAAAAAAAGAATTGGAAATTAATTCCATAAAAATTTTGGGAACCAAGAAAAACATAGTTTAAGGATAATGATGACTGCAAACCAAAACTACAGAAAGCACTGAAACATGTTGTCTTAGAGGTGGCAGCAGCATATCCTAGTATATGGTACACAATAGACTGTATGAAACTAGACTTCCAGAACATTTTATATATCCCTTTTCTCATAATTAGTTGGATTCTTCTATTATGTCCTTGCTCTTCCTTTGTGCTACAGGACCATTCTTACCCATCCACACTTTCATCCTTTCTCACAGAGAACAGTCTATTTTAACAGCCTCTCTTTCTTATCCATGTCTGCCTCCTCTGTGCCCAACAACGACCTTGTGCTAGTTAAGAAAGATAAAATCTATACTTCTCAGAGTGTTGAAAATGAATAGGCTACAGATAAGAAGAAAATCCTGACTTTAAATATTTTCTATTATTATATATGCATATCACATCTAAATAATTGAATATGCAATAATGCTACAAGTCAAATATATTCACTTAGTACCAGAGTATCAAATTCTACATGAATTACAAAACCACATTCATACTATCAACTGTTTATTCATTAATGAAGTCATTTGTTATCAAGGAATTTGAAAAATAACACTTAAATAATAATAACAATTGAAAGTTGACTTTGGTCAACTTTCCATATATGCATCTTTATAAACACAATTAAAAATTAAAAGGCAATTTCCATAATCGATATATATATATTTAACTATATATATATAGTCTTACAACTAAATAATAAAATAGTATTTGAAAAACATATACTGACAACCATAGTTGACTTTGATGTATACTTAATTAGCATATTATATATCAAACTGATTTGAAGAATTGAGAGCTAGATGAGTAAACATGTAATAAATTACAGAACGTGTTAACATACTCATTTAAATAAGTATATAAGTGTTAACTATAACATTATTTAAATTTTCTGTAAGTTCTGTATTAGCTTGATTTAACTATTTTAAATGTCCAGCTAATATTGGAGCCACTGTCAGTATGCCATTTCTTAAAGAGTAAGTTGTAACATGTGATGTGCATAAAGTCCAGAATCTGTTGATACTATTCTATCTTTATTTGAAAAAATAATATTTGACAGTTTGTTATAACTTTTCTCACACTTGAAAATAAAGGAAAGTCTGCCAATGACTAATCTTCAATTCATATATTAAAAAGAAATTGTCTACCTGTCCACTACTTCAAGACAGCTGCTCAGCAAGTTTCAGAGAAGACATTGTGGAGATGGTATCCTACAATGCATCGTCTTCTCTGTAGAGCACAATAAGATAAAAGTTTAATAGAGAGAAATATACTAATGTATTCTTATTCCCAAGAAATCAACATTAAATTAATATAGTTTGTAATATAGATTCATAAAGTATAACTTTAATTGTGGGTTAGTAAGCATTTTGATTTATATTAATTATATTTATATTAATTTTAATATTTATAGTAAATATATTTTACATACACAACTATCATTTGTTTAGGTACACAACATATGAGTATTTGCCAATAACAATAAAAACTATTTCTTATATATTCTTAACAATTTTCCAAATTTAACACATTATTATTATTATTATTATTATTATTATTATTATTATTATTATTATTATTATTATTATTATTATTATTATTATTATGGAGGGTGTGACCACAGCTGATTGTGCTAGGGGCTACTCCTGGCTCTGTTCAGGGTTTGCTCCTAATAGTATTTGGGTGACCATGAAAGGGTCTTAGTTGAACTTAGTAGCATGTAAAGCAAGTACTTTAGTTCTCAAACTGTATCTCCAGTCCTTTGATAAATATTATTAACTTGAGCTTATTACAGGATGTGTATTACATCCCAATATCTTACTTATTTTATAACCAGAGAGTTTATGTCTCTTGATCCCATTCACTTATTATTCTACCTCATCTTCCGTTTCCCATAGGAAAAAAATGTTTCTATCATTAAAACTGTCCTTCTTTAGAAATTAAAAAAAAAAGTCAGTACATGCGATCTGTCAGTATCAGGTATTATGTTTGTGTTGAAAACTAAAATTTTCAAAGTCTACTGAATGCCATAGTTCAACAAATTTTTTATGAAAGTAACTAATATAGAGAGAATGAGCAAACACTTCAGAGTAGAAATAGATGAAAAATAATGATGGGAAAGATAATTTAAGTGAATCAAATGGAAAAAAGAATGGATTTCTAGAATAAGACTTGTATACGGTTAGAGTCACATCAGTGGCCCCATAAGTAAATAAAAGACAGTTGTTTTGATTCATCATCCATAGTTAAGGATGTTCGACAGAAAGGTAATGTACCATGTACCTTATAACCTTTCTATTATATGTTAGCAATGTAGTTGTTAACCCATTGTGAGAAGAATGATATATCCAACAGAGCTGCAAATCACTACTTTAAAAGCCCCATAGAAAAAGAAATACACTTCCTGTTGTGCAATCATTGTGGTTATATACAATGCCAGTATCTTGTTGTTTGTACATAGCTATTTGATGCTAAGAATGCTGACCTTTTTCACTATCATGTCCACAACTCATATGGGTAAAAGCTGGTTAAAATAAACCTCAAAGGGAAGTCTTGCTGGGGAAAAGGAATTCACAAAGTGCAGCATGGGGACTTAGAAATATGAGTCCAACTGAAGAATTTATCTGCCAGTTTTTCTTTAGTATTAGAGGAGTATCTTTTCATAGAGATACAAATTTGAGAACTATTATATTGCTTTAAAAAACCTACCAGAAACTATGTGTAAGGATACAAATGGTAGAATTGTAGAAAAATAGTAAGGAGCAGAAGCCTTCAGCATGAATCTCAACAGTTTGCTCTACAGCATACCATTACATTGAATTGGGCATTTAGAAAAAAAATTACTACATAGCCACATGTCAACCATTGATCTAAGCACTCAAGAAACAAGCAAATATTGATTTGTGTCATTGCTAAGTGTCACTCTTACTATTATCATCTATGTCAATGTGACATTTGAGTTGTACAGTACACAAACAACCATAAAGCCATGCAAGGTGATCTTATTTGGTGTTAAGAGTAGACCTTAAAAGCATACTGTTTTCAGGTAATTTAATAGTTAATGTCTAGTTTGGAAAATACGGAATTAAACCAGATAGTGATAAATCATAAATCCAACAAAGAGAATGTGTGTATAGAACAACCTGCATCAGAGAAAGTGGTAAATTATAGTACATGTACAATGACTATAACTTGGTGACTAGTAAATAATACTATCTTGCATATTTGAAAGCTTCCAAAAAGTAGACCTGAATGTTTTTACACAAGAAAATTTAAAATTTGTGTAGTTATAATAGAACCAATTTTACTATTTTACTTGTTTAGTAAAAAGAACATCATGTCCACTGGCAAAGGACCTGGACCCTTTCATTAAGATCACCTCACAGCCTCTCTACCGAGCTATTTTAAGTGACAGTGTTATATATTGACTTATCTCAATGTTGCTAACAAGGGAATTATCTATTCCGGGGTCCTCAAACTGTGACTTAAGGGCCACATGTAGCCCACCAGACATCTATCTGTCCAATTTGGTGTTTATGCCACCTCTGACTGATTTGCTTAGCAACCAACTAGTCCCTTGCAGCAGTACACATGTGTGGGATGTGTGTCACACTCTCCAACTCCCTCCTTCTCTATCTCTCAAGTCCTTCTCTTAGTCTTAGGCAGGGGTTCTCAAACTATTGCCTGCCTAAAGCAGGCCCACAGTTCTCATTGAAATACTGGTAAATTAACTTGTGCTTAACATATGCTTCTTTTGAAATACTGGATTTGTTCTCATTTATTTTTTTACTTCAAAATAAAGATATGTGGGGCCGGAGAGATAGCATGGAGGTAGGGTGCTTGCCTTGCTTGCAGAAGGATGGTGGTTCGAATCCCGGCATCCCATATGGTCCCCCGTGCCTGCCAGAAGTGATTTCTGAGTGTAGAGCCAGGAGTAACCCCTGAGTGCTGTCAGGTGTGACCCCCCCAAAAAAACCCACAAAAAATACTTAAAAATAAGATATGTGCAGTGGGCATAGAAATTTGATCATGGTTTTTATAAACTATAATCCAGCCTTCCATTGGTCTGAGGGACAATGAACTGGCCCCCAGCTTATAAAGTTGGAGGACCCCTTGCTTTGTTTCCTTATACTCTGAAAGTAAGTGAGATCACATGGCATTTATCTTTTACTAAGAATAATTTTTCTAACTTTAAGGTGTTACAGGTCAAATACTTTCCCTGTAGCCAACATTGTGCAATATATATAAATACTCAGTCATTATGTCATAAACTTGAAATAAATAGAATGTTAGATGTCAATTCTACTTTAATTCACACAAGCAAGAACTTAATTCAAGAGACCTGAATAAGAATCTCAGCTTATTACCAGAACACTAAAGTTGTTCACATTTGATCAATTTTGGAGTCATTATTTAAAAAAATTAAGAGCTTTATTAATAATATTTGGGATCCTTTTCAGCATTAGATACAAATATGTTACTATAACATGTTGATACTCTAAGGTAATTCTTTCGTTTGGTCCAAAAGTGGTACCTTTGGGGCCAAAGCATTATTTCAGTGGATAGGGTCCTTGCCTTAAACACACAGTCGACCAGACTTCTATCCTCAGCATTACATATGGTCCCCCAAGCACCACCAGAAGTGATCCTGAGTGCAGAGTCAACAGTAACCATGATAACTGACTGGTGTGACCCAAAAGCAAAACCAAAAAATAAAAGTGGTACCTTTTTTCATTTTAAATCTAATTGAATAATGCCCAAGTCCTCATTGCATAAGATGAGGGAATTCTACACCATTTGTAAGTCCATCTATTTAACTAAATTAATATTAATATTAATGGAGGTTTTCAATAACTTTAGACAATAAAGTAGTTCTATATTTTGGTCTTATATAGATACATACATGTTAAAATGTATTATGGCTTTAAATATGTTACTCTGACACAAGAATATGGAAGGATTAACATTGTTAAAATGACAATACTCTCCAAAGCATTGTACAGATTTAATGCAATTCCTCTAAGGAATGCCACAACATTCTTCAAAGAAGGGATCAAATACTCTTGAAAATCATTTGGAATAATAAACTAAACACCCACAAATAGCTAAAGCAAATCTTAGGAAAAAGAAGATGAGACGCATTACTTTGTATTACAAAGCAATAGTCATTATAACACAATGATGTTGGAATAAAGACAGACCCTCAAAGCAATGGAATACACTTGAATATTTAGAGAATGTCCCCCAGACATACAATCAATTAATGTTTGACAAAGGTACAAGAAATGTGAAATGGAGCAAGGAAAAACTCTTCAACAAGTGGGTTAGGGACAACTGATCACCACAAGCAAAAAAGCATACTCAGACTTCATCTAACACCATGCACAAAGGTCAAATCCAAATGGATTAAATGCCTTGATATCAAATCAGATCTACAATTTATATAGAAGAACATGTAGGCAAAACACTTTATGATATTCAGACTAATGGCATCTTCATAGAGGAAACACCACTGTCCAAACCATTGTAAAAGAGCTAAACAAATATAGCACTAAATTAAAATGAGAAGCTTCTGCACCTCAACGGAAACAGTGAGTAGGATACAGAGGACACGTACAGAGTGGGAGAGACTATTAACCCAATACCCATCAGATAAGGGGCTAATATCTAAAATATACACATTACTGACAGAACTTAACAAGAAAAAATCTAACCCCATCAAAAAATGGTGAGAATAAATGTACAGACACTTCCTCATAGCAAAAATATAAATGGCCAAAAGGCACATGAAAAAATGCTCCACGTCACTAATCATCAGGGACATGCAAATAAAACAACAATGAGGTACCATCTGATGCCACAGAGACTGACGCACATCACAAAGAACAAGAACAATCAGTGCTGGAGGTGATATGGGAAGAAAGGAGCTCTCATTCACTGCTGGTGGGAATGCCTTTATGCAAAACAATTATGGAAATTCCTAAAAAAACTGGAAACTGAGCTTCCATATGATCAAGCTATGCTACCCCTAGGAACACAAAAACGCAATACAAAAATGCCTTTTGCACACCTATATTCATTGCAGTGTTATTGACAATAGCCAGAATCTGGAAACAACCAAGATGCCCTTCAACAGATGAATGGCTAAAGAGAATATGGCACATACATACAATGGAATATTATGCAGCCCTTAGGAAAAATGAAGTCGTGAAATTTTCCTATACATGGATGGACTTGGAAACTATGATGTTGAGTGAAATAAGTCAGAAGGAGAGAGATAAACATGGAATAGTCTCATTCATTTATGGGATCTAAGAAAAATAAAAGACATTATTTTTCTAATACTCAGAGACAATAGAGATGAGGACTAGAAGAATCAGCTCACAATACTAAGCTTACCACAAAGAGTTGTGAGTTGCCAGGATTCCTGCTCCTCTTCTATGGGTATGGCAGGGAATCTGGGCAGAAAGCTGGCCAATGGCCTTCTGGGCTGACCACTTAATCCAGGAGACCGTGTGTCTCTTTTATCCCCTCATCTCCCAATCCTGATCCAATATCTTCCCCTAATTTAACCCTCTTTACCCTCAGTTCCTAACCCTGTAGGCACCAAGAGTTACCTCCTGTCCCAACAGACCACCTTCCAGCTTCTCAGTGAAAGACACCCTCTGTGTCCCCGTTCTCATACATCGGCAAAGAACTACAACCAGCATGCCTGCTGACTCATGCTTGATGGCCCCTCTCACCCCCACCAAATTGTGGACTGTTGCACGATACAGGAATCGGCCTCAGCAAAAGTCCCAGATCAAAGACATTATATGTTCTCGTAATGCAGCAAAGCATCTCTCAAACTCAATTCCAAGGCCTGTGAATCGAAAAGTACCTTGGCTTTTACTCCCCACAAAAATATATCAAAAGACTTAGTTGGGAGTCTTATATTGCCTATGGAAGCTCAATACCTGTATTCCTAAATATACAAGTAGCCTCCTCCACCACCTGTTTTATTCAAATACCTTTTCTTTTTAACTAAGTTTTATTTATTTGTTCTATTTTAATATATACATTTTTTCTCTTTCCTTACCGTTTTTGGTGCTGCTTGGTACAAAAAGCCTTGACTGGGATAAAAGCTCAGAACAAAACCAGACAACAGAGACTGTGTGTGCAGCCTCTCATCCTTACCCAGAATAGCACCAGCAACACAGTATTACACCATACGTTTTTGTATGGGCACAGTAAAAAAGGGGGAAACCATAGACACAGAAGCAAGATCTTATCTTCTTGGGATAAGAACTCACTTTTTGGGCCTGGAGAGATAGCACAGCGTCGTTTGCCTTGCAAGCAGCCGATCCAGGACCAAAGGTGGTTGGTTCGAATCCCGGTGTCCCATATGGTCCCCCTTGCCTGCCAGGAGCTATTTCTGAGCAGACAGCCAGGAGTAACCCCTGAGCACCGCCGGGTGTGGCCCAAAAACCAAAAAAAAAAAAAAAAGAACTCACTTTTTATAGCAGAAGGGTGCCTCCCATCCTGGACATGTGTCATGTGGATACAATCAGTCCCCAGGAGTTTAGACAGTGTTAGTCCAATCTGAAACCCCAGATCCCCGACATAGAAATGATACAGCTCCAGGCAACACCACCAGGAACTAAGCTCCATTGGGAGATTTATAACACTACTCTGGCACTAACTTGTGCCAGTTTTGATATGACAACGAGGAAAGGAAAACTTGACCTAAGACCAGGCTGTCCTATCACATCACCTAACACTAAATGGAAATGAGAAGAGATATCTTCCTTTGAACTGTGATAAATAAGAGCACCAACAACAGAAAACTGACTTTGATAACCGTGACTGAACAGAGCCTACCTTGGAACTAATAAGGAATACCCTACCCTAGCCATAGTCCAGGACACATAAAAAAACAACAACAACAACAAGATGTCTTATTGCAGAGGTCCAACTAGAACAACAGAGACTGAGCAGAACCTTTGGATCCATAAATATCCTAGGCTTCGGCTTAGGGACTGAAAGAAAACAGGGAGCAAGTGTTACAAAAGACTGAACACCACAACAACGATGGATAGGAACCGCTAGAACCTAGAGACTCTATCCTAGACCCTGACCTATAACCTGCGCAAATACCAAGATCACTAGCTACAGTGGCTTGATTTTCTCACACACAACTGGGAGGAAACTTTCCTGGCATCACAAAAAATGCCTTTGGGATGGAGTAATGAGTATATATGAAGCCAGGGGTTGATCCCATGACAGTAATCTTCAAGAATGGAGAAACTCTGAATCTCTTAGGACACGGGAATTCCCTTTCTTCCCCAATGCTTACTGTGCTAATGCAAAAAAAAGTGGGGGGAACACCAAACCCTACTACTCCAGCACCCATACTTTTTCTTGTTTTGATTTGTTAGTTTTTGACTTTATTTTTCTTCTCTTTTTTCTTCCACTTTTCTCATTCTTTTTCACTCTTGTGGTTATTATTTAGAGATTTATTTTTTATTTTTATTCACTGGGTCCATTTTTTTTCTTCCATTTTTCTTTTATTTAATTTTTATTGTGACCAAAGTGCATTACAAATCTTTCACTGCATCATTTCCACCACCAGTGTTGTCCTCCCTCCGCCCCTGTTCCCAGTATGCATCCTATATCTCCCTTCTTTAGCCCCCCAGTATGCTAGTGCAACTGGTCTCCACTTTACAGCTTGTTGTAGATTGAGCATCCATTCCACCATCATTGGAGATAAAAAGGATAAGAAAAAGGGGAGAAAAAAAATTTGGTGACAACTACCAAAAAGAAAGAAGAGAGAGAAGAAAAAAGAAAGAAAAATGGAAGAAAAAATGGATCCGGCAAATAAAAATAAAAATAAATCTCTAAATAATAACCACAAGCATGAAAAAGAAAGAGAAAAGTGGAAGAAAAAAGAGAAGAAAAATAAAGTAAAAAACTAGTCAAAAACTAACAAATCAAAACAAAACAAAAAAAGTATGGGTGCTGGAGTGGTAGAGTTTGGCGTTCCCCCCACTTTTTTTTTTTTTTTGCATAGGCACAGTAAGCATTGGGGAAGAAAGGGAATTCCCATGGGGATTTCTTTTTTTCTCTCTCTCTTCTTTCTTTTTTTGGTGCTTGTCACCAAATTTTTTTCTCCCCTTTTTAAATCTTTTTTATCTTCAATGACGGTGGAATAGATGCTCAATCTACAACAAGCTTTAAAGTGGAGACTAGTTGCACCAGCATACTGGGGGGTAGAGGAGGGAGATATGGGATGCATACTGGGAACAGGGGCAGAGGGAGGACAGCACTGGTGGTGGGAATGCCCCTCATTCATTGTCACCATGTACCATAAATGATGCAGTGAAAAATTTGTAATGCACTTTGGTCACAATAAAAATTAAAATAAATATTGTGAGTGTAGTAAGAGAAATGAATACACTAATAACTATCATGACAATGTTAATGAGTGAGAGAAGTAGAATGTCTGTCTCAAGTACAGGAAGGGGTTGGAGGAGGACGGAAATGGGTGGCATTGGTGGTGGGAATGTTGCATTGATGAAGGGTGTGTTCTTTGTATGTCTGAAATGCAACTACAAACATGTTTGTAATCATGGTGCTTAAATAAAATATTATTTAAAAATTATGTTCAAACAAAACACAAAATATTATTTATCTTTTTATATATATTATTTTTATCTTCGTTTATTATCATTATTATTATATTTACCTATCTATTTTTGATTGATTTCTTTGTGTTGGTGTGGTTATTGAAGCAGTTGCCCCCATTTACACATTTTTCCTTTTCTTTTCTTTTCTTTTCTTTAATTATATGCTCTGCCATGTTTCTTATCTCAAGACCGTGGCGTGTTTTTTTTTTTTTTTTTGTGGTACTTAGCGTTATTGTTGGTAGTCCTCACTGGATACTTGACACTTCTTTTTGTACTGGTGGAGTGTTTCACCTTTTTCTCCTTCATCTCTCTGAGGAGGAGACCCTCTAGAAGAATTCTTCTTATTTTCTGCGTATTAGACCTTTACCCCAGTTTACTACTATTCCCTTCTTCTAACAAAACCACGTAAATTGAACTAGCTAGTCCTGTCCCCCAGTTAGAAGGGGAAATAAGGGAGACACCAGAACCAAACAGGTGCAAGACTACTAAGTATTAGGCTAGATACAGAGGGAACAACATATTTTGGCAGCCCTAGGGGTGAGGGAAGAGCAAATGGGAGGTAGGACAAAAACAGAGGTGTAGGGAGGACAAATTGGTAATGGAAATCCCCCCTGATTTTATGTAAATACGTACCTAAAATATTATTGTCAACAATATGTAAACCACTATGATCAAAATAAAAATTAAATTAAAAAAATTATGTTCACCCTACCCAGTACTCTTAAATCCTTTAAAAGGACTATCATGCTAATCTTTCCAAAACTCTGCAAACCATGGTAAGTACAGACATCTAGAACCCTTGTCTCATATAGCTATAACTGATGGGATCAGGACATAAGGTCAACACATTTGCTGTATAACAATCTGTCTTTCTACAAAAAAATATGTTAACTCTACTACTTCACTGATAAATTTGAATAAAGGAAAGTTGTTGGCTGAGAATATTCATTACATGGCTGACATCAACTATCTTTTCTGAAATATGCTATAATTTTAGTGCTATGGCATTATTGATTTCCTAAGCTTTCTGCTATTTTTAAGGTATGGTCTTTTTCTAGGCTGAGGACCATCTATCCCACTTCTTTTGAGTAGCCGCAAATTTTCTCTTCCTTTTTGCTACTTAATCTTCTATATAAGTAAGCTAGAACTATCATTTCAAAGTTTTCAAAAATCATAGGACAATCTTTCAATTTCAGGGAATATCAGCTTTCACCCTAATACCAATTACCTGTAGCTTTCCATCTTAAAGTGTGGGAGAAAACGAACACAAGTTAACACTTCACTAAATGACATTGCTATAACATCAAATAATTAGCTCTTCAAGAAAATAGATTTGTATGTCAACAACTACACCCACATTGGATGTTTCTCAGTTTCTATTAGTGTAAAATGTATTATGAATAACAAACAGGTGGCAGAGGGAAAGTATGAGGATTATGGCACATGCCACATCTATGACCAAATTCCCTAGTATCACACACATCCCATGCATACCTAATTACTGCAAGAATAGCAACACTTACTCAAGCCCAAACTTGAACCAGGGTTATCTGTAGAATTGCAGAGCTAGAACAGCACAGTGCCTTGTAGCATAAAACCACTTCCTGTAGGAAGGGCCCATTGGCCTTCTGAGTACCACTTGAGCTACTAAAAACAAACATCTTTGGAAAACTATGTGATTATAAAGGCAGAATCTCCTCTACTATTAAAATTGGGGCATTGATGATGAGAATGTTGAACTGGTGAAGGAGGGTATTCTTTTTATGACTGAAACCCAACAACAAAAATGTTTTTAATCATGGTGCTTAACTAAAGATATTATATAAAAGTAAAATTAAAAAAGCAGAAATAAAAAAGAATCAAAGAAAAAAATGTTTGTTTATTTAATATATTAAAATTTTAAAATATACTTAGAGTTTACCATCCTTTCGATATTTTAATTTCTGAAACATGTTAGATCATTTCCAATCACTAGAAAAGTCACTATTAAAAGTTATGGGAATCCCCTATGTTCATATTGCCATATTTAATAGTATGTACATTTTTTTCTTTCTGAGAAAAGGGACCCCAAAGCAGCACTTGGTGGACTGTGGGGGCTACACCTAATGATATTAAGTTAATCTGCCAAAAGTTGAGTATTAAGTTTCTATGGTAGCAGAGAAAACATGGGCTATCCTTATGGGACTAAGGGCCTCCAGGACTACAGAAAAGGTTGGGAGATCAAGTGTGGTCAAGCACAGGATAGCTAAACACAGAGCACACGCTCTGCTTTGCCCTAATCAGAGAAACATACAGAACCCTGAACATTTGTCATTTTGGCTTGACTTAAGTTTCAGTTACTCTGAGATTGGTCTTACATACTAATTCCCAAAATATGTGCCCACAGAGTACTTCAAATGTAACATTAGACAAGTTTTGTGCCACTCTGGCAATGATTTGGGACAATGGGGAGCCAAAGAGCTCAAGTGTGATATCTGCAACAGTCACTTACTAGAAGAAAAATGGGAAAAGGGAGCCTTTTATTTCCCCAAAACCTAGAAGAAGGACCCTCTGGGTTAAAGCAAACTAAAAGTCTGGCCTGAAGCTAGCAGTTGAAAAAATATGACCAAATGCTTACTGAGAAAAGCTACCTTTCTCTAATCTAAATCTAGGTCAAAAGTTATCCTAGCACTTAATGTGCCCATGCAAAATAATAGCCACTTTTACTATAAAGATGGAAAGAAACCATTATTAATTTTAAGGACACAGTTTTGGTGAAATAAACCATTTCTGAGCACTTAGAGGGATAATAAAGCCTTCAGGTGGAATCCAATATAGTACCAGCCACAACTTTGAGACACAAAATGGGTATGACTCTACAAATGTAAGTTATTCTGATCAATCACAATATTGAACAAGTATTAGATTAATAATAAGCTCTGCTCTGAATATAATGGGTCTGCCCTCCCTTGCTGTTGGCAGCACTGGTATTACTGATTTTGAGATCCTGCCTCTTGGGGAGAAAAGTAGTACATACCAAGAGCATGGCCTATCTAGCCCATCTCATTTTTTTGTGTTTAGCACACAGAAATGGGAGAAAGATAGCTAAACAGACAGAGCACATATCCTGTTTTCCATTAAACAGAGCACAATCCCTGTTATTCCCTAATCCCCTAAACACACAGAGCTCACACCCTGTTAATTCCCTATACATAGAGAGCTCACAACCTGCTTTTCCCTGAACATAGAACGCACACTCTACTTTCCCTTAACCTTATTGGCTAAGGCACATTAGGAGTATCCCATTCTCACTTAAAATAAACAGTAATCTCATCAAAGTATCACCTGGTTGGTTTGATTCTTTTTTAAATAAGTTTTATTTTGACCAAAGTGAATTATAAATCTTTCACAGTAATATTTTAGGTACATAGTGACATTGAATCAGAGGCATTCCCACCACCAGTGTTTTACTCCCTCCATCCCTGTTCCCAGCATGCATTCAATATCCCTCTTCTTTACCCTCCCCGCCCCCGGGCTGCTAGAATAAGTGCTCCCCTCTGTGTCTAGCTTGTTGTAGTTTGGGTATTGATTCTGTTGTCCTTGTCTTTGGATTTGGTGTTAAAGTCTGACCATTTTTTTAATTTTTACTCAATGTTCATATACATGTTTGGTCTTGGTATCATCCATTATTTCCCCCTCAATTTATGAGACAGATCAAGATGATTCAAGTTATGTGGTTCTGTTTGAAGGAAAGAAAAAAATGGGAGGGGGACAAAATGCTAACTCCCCTAGTTGCAAACTCACACGGGATCCGATGTCCCCAGCATCATCTACTGGATAGAACATGCCAGCCTTTCATATACCCTAAATTCTGTACTATCTCCATGGCCTACACATACACACATATACCACTTCACTTCATGTTAAAACCATCATACCCTTTCCTGTTTATTTCTAACATCAGCATGGTTATCATATACACCCATTGAGATGTACAAAATATTTTATTACTAAAAATGTATCATACTTATTTTTTAAATTATCTTTTTTTTTCAACAAAGAATACAAACTTTATAGGATTGTTCCAGAGAAGTCAACTAAACAAACAATACTAAAATAATAACAAATAGCAACAAGAAACTCGACTAGGTAAAGATGGCGCAAGCAGTAAGGCTTTGTCCATGATAGCCTAGGACGGACCACGTTTCAATCCCCCAGTGTCCCATATGTCCCCACAAGCCAGGAGCGATTTCTGAGTGCATACCTAGGAGTAACCCCTGAGCTTCACTGGGTGTGGCTCAAAACAAACCAACCAACAAACAAACAATACAAAACAAAAAAAGAATCCATACTACTCAATAGCAGAAAAGCAAACAAAGTTTTTTGAATTTTCTTTTCTTTTCCTAAAGAAAACATTTATATGGTCAACAAGCAGATGAAACAAGTATCTCTTCTACATATAAGATATAGAATCTTTAGCAACAAACATGGGAGTATTGATGACCTTGACTTAAACACTTTGTCAACTATGGCACCAAAAGAAAAGTGACAAGAAATAATATTGAATATCTTTGAAAACATTTGAGCCTTTAGGACTGTCAAATAAGTGGGCAAAACTAGAAAAATTATTTGTAAATCTCATACCTCATAAGGGGTTTGTACCAGGAATACTTTTCTGTTGATTTAGGAAACTAACAGTGTAGTATCAAGCTAGTGATGCAATACTGTGTACTGGGCTTTGCCCAGAAGTTCTGGAAGGGTTGGGGATTGGAGAAATAGTAGCACTGAAGATGAAGTTAGCACCTCTCATGTAAGATATGTGATTCAACCCCTTGAGCCTCTTGGCCCCCAAGAATATATTTTATACTTGTTCTTAGGGGGATCATGTCCACTTCCAACCATAGTTTAAGCACCTCAAAGAACAGACAAAACAAACCAACAAAAAAAAACAAAAACAAAAACTAAAACAAACAAACAAAAATCACGCCATGGTCTTGAATTAAGAAACATGGTATAGCACATAACGAAAGAGAAGAAAGGAAGAAAGAAAAATAAATAAATATAATTGGGGACAACACTTTCAATAATCGCACCCAAACAGAAAAATCGACCAAAATAGATAAATAAATCAAAAATAATAATAACAAGAATAAATAAAGATAATATATATATATCTATATAAAAAATAACCAAGATTTTGTGCTTTTCGTATTTGTTTTTTCCTCACAGGTAAATCTATTTTATATGATAAACAGCACTACCTTAAAACTTCAATGTACTTGAAGCTCCTAGTACTTATGGGTAAGAATTTTCTTTGTGATAGTCTGAACTTGCTTCTAAATAAATTTCTTGGAGACTCAATTTTTTTTATTTGAACACTGTGGTTTACAAATTTGTTCATAATACAATTGTCTCAGGCCTTCAATGTTTCAACACCAATCCTACTACCCAATGTGACCTTCCCTTTATCACTGTCCCCAGGTTCCCACCAACTCCCTCAAGCCTGAACTTTAACAGGAACAAAATAATTTATTTTATATTGCTTGCTACAACAAAATGGCTAGTGGACTTATCAAAACATACATATAGTAAAAGAAACGTGGAAACAGTAATATCTCACATGGGGTCAGTAGTGTCATGGTCTAAGGTTTATTAAGCTGTTGCTAGTTGAGACTTCTGTTACAGTTTTTGTGTGTTGAACTTAATTGGCTTCTATGCTACTTTCCCATCTAATTTGGTGTGCTCCTACAAGGCTGTTGGGATTGTGGAAATTGGAGATACATACTTGATTGCCTGTCCAGGATCTCCAGGATCAGTCCAACTGGATTGATAAGTTTCAGGGCCTTGACTTGAATTTCTTCTGAAATTAGTGCTGAAGATGTGAAGTTGGGACACTGTTATATGATGGGTGTGGGGTAGAATATGAATGTTGCTGCTGGGGCCTTGGGAAGGACATAGTGGGTAGAGAAAGAGATCTTTCCCTTACTCCAAAAAGACCGCAGAATTCTCAGAATGAAAACTCATAACTGAAATTTTCTTCAGCTTGGTGCTGGGGACTCAATTTATTCTTTTGGCTTATTTCTTTGACCACTTTTCTCTTTTGTAGAAGTTTTCAAAAATCAGTTCCGAGATGTGTTCTTTTTTGATTTGTGATTAATGGTGTGTTAAATAACCCTTATTCATATTTATATATTTATTTTAAACAATAGGTTATTTTATGTTTAACTAATGATTAAAATAGCATTGATATTGTTTTCTTTAGAGAGTTCTAATTCTTAGACCAATGAATTTCCAATTATCTAAATATATTTATTCAAAGGTTCATATTCTTATCACAAGTTTGTAATGCTACCACATCTATTATATATATAAATCTTTAGTTCTCATATTAAGTTCAAATATCTATCCACATATTTGCTATATCAAAACTCAATTGCTTTAATTATTATGACTACCTCAAATGCTTTTATCAGGAAGCACATTCTGCTGCTTGGTATTTTTCTATTTCTTCTTAATTATTTTTGAGTACATAATCTTATATGATATGTAGATGTACACATGAGAGAGAGTAGTGTAGCTTTTTGATTATTGATAATGTCCACTTGATTTTCACTATTTCACTGTAACTTTATTGCAAGTATATAAAGAACTAGAAAGCCAGTGTATTGTATAAAGTACTTCTTATTTTAAGGAAAATGTATATATATCCACAACATATAAATACACATGTTAATATGTTCTGTCGTCATTTTACATAAAAATATATAACATATCTGTACAATGTGAATTTATGGAAATAAGGTAAAATTAAATTAATAAGTAAAAGTATTAATTGAATAAAATAGTGGCACATTATCTAACTGGTTGATTTTAGTATTTTACATTTTTTTGTTTTTGTACATGAAATTTATATCTAGCAAGTTCCTAGAATATAATTTTTCTTTCTGTTTTTTTTTGAGGT
This sequence comes from Suncus etruscus, assembly GCF_024139225.1. Classification (NCBI taxonomy): domain Eukaryota; kingdom Metazoa; phylum Chordata; class Mammalia; order Eulipotyphla; family Soricidae; genus Suncus; species Suncus etruscus. The sequence continues at coordinate 33,334,951 of NC_064868.1, forward strand.
TACACCCAGATATCCTCAGAGCTTATTCCTGACTCTGCTGAAGAATCTCTCCTGGCCATGCTCAGGTATATGGTGTAGGGATCAAACCTGAGTTTCTCCATGGAAGGCAAAGATCCAGGGTCAGAGCTACTAGAGTTGTAGGGTGCTTGTCTTGCACACAGCTGACCCAGGATGGATGTGGGTTTGATTCCTGGCATCTTATATGGCCCCCAGAACCTGCCAGCAGCAATTCTGAGCGCAGAGTCAGGAGTAACCCTAAGCACAGCCAGGTATACTCCCCCAAGAGGGCAAATATTCTACCTACTATACAATCCTGCCAATCTCAAGTTTTCCTTTTGTTTTATATACAAATCATTATCTTCTTTTTTTGTTTTCTATTATATTATCCATTTGGGTATGTGCTCCTTCACATGCAATCTTGCTGTTTTACTATTTATGGAACATTTTATTTAACCATAGAAGTGAATGTATTTAATATTTTTTTCAATATGGGTGCTATAAAATAAAAATATAAGTTGACATTCCTTTTCTATTCCATAAATTTTTAAAAATTATAATAAAATTTTTAAGTTGGCCCCGAATGGGCTATTACAATCATTCTTAAAATGTGTGTTGCTGATGACAGCAATATTTGTAGATATTTGACTAAATTACTCTATTCATTTTGAATGTATTAGTATACTGTGTTTTTATTTTCTCTTGAGACAACTTGAGAAAGTTTTATTCTTCCTACAATCCTTTTTCTAAGCTTCAATATTAATGACCTAATTATATTATTCCTAAAATTAGAAATATAGAAAGTATTTGGCAGTAATGATCCCTTTTCTTTAGAATGTTTGTTCCGAGCTCTATACACATTTAACTTTTTTGTTTTGTTTGTTTTGGGGATACACACAATAGTGGTCGTCAGAGCTTACCTTTAAGTCTGCATGCAGGGTTCACTTAAGTCGAGCCTGGATGATCACATCTTGTGTCAGGAATTGAACCTGACAAGTATCCTACTCCAGTCTACTAACACTTTGGCCCCAATGCATATTTGATTTTAATTTAATTTTGTTTTGGTGCCACATACAATGACACAATGGGGCTCAGGGCTTACTCTTGGGACAGTGATCAGGGATCCCTCCTGGAGGTACACAGCAATTCATATGTGATACTTGGTCAGTTGCATGCAAAGCAAATACTACGTTTTTCTTCCTTTTTGAGCATTTTTAAAATGCAATTCTCACCTTCAAAGAAACAAAACTGATCTACATTGATGTTCTCTACTGTCTATTTTGTTTTTTAATGGAATATAATTCACATAACAAGCCAGGTGTTCAGTGTGTAAAATCCAGTTGTCTTAAGTATATTTAATAATAAATATCATTATCATTCCACTCAAATTAGAATATTTCTGTTAGCTCAAAGAAAAAGTCTGACACTTTAGATATCACCTCCCAATATCTATATCCAACATCTAAAAATTCAAAGCAACCACAAATTTATTTCCTGTCCTATAATTCCTTTGATTTTTCTGTATATTTTATATAAAGAGTCACAAAATGAGAGCTTTTGTAACTGGTGCTTTCATTATCATATTGTTTTGAAGGTTCAGCTATGCAGCAGCATTTATAAGTACTTTGCTACTTTTTTAAATATATTTTTATTTAAGTAACATTATCATATTTGGGTTACAGTCATAACCAGAACACCTCCCTTCACCAGTGTAACATTACCCCCTCCTCCCTTCCCCTCCCCTGCCTGTATTCAAGACAGGCATTCTTCTACAGTTATTTGTTTTTAAGTTCAGTAAGTTGCATTTTTTTCCTTAAAGGATAAGAGTAAAAAATATATTAAAGGTGTGATAGTGGGAATCGCTATTGTTTGCATAGGTCCAGAAAAATGGGAAAATGGAGAAAGTCAAGTTATACTTTGTTATGTGAACATTGCCCTTTTTATTCATTCATCAATTGTTGAGCATTAATTTAGGGATCCCCAATGCCCCAGTGTGGTGATCAGGGTTTACTCCAGGCACTGGCTTAGGGATCACCCTTGGTAGAACTCAAGGGATAATATGGAGGGCTGAGGGTCAAATCTGGATTGGCAGCATGCAAGGTAAGTGCCTTCCCAATGGTACCAGCCTCACTCATATTCCTCATCTAACTCAAAGTAAATAAATTTAAGGCCTAATATGTCATCAGAACTTCTATTGTGGCTGAACTCTGTGAAGCCTGTTTGGTTGTTTTGTTAATTGACTCATTCCCTTTTGTCACTATGGAATAGTCTTTGTGATGCCTTAGATGTGCTTGGTAGCTACTACACTGGGTAGCAATACAGTCTTTAAATGGGCTAGGATTTCCAGAAGGTACATGATGTACTTATTGTGGGATGTAATTAGTCTCCTTTCTTTCAAAATTTCATCATGGAAACCAGCTATTATGAAGGCATAGTTAGCAGCTGTGTATATAGTAACTTTCTTACCTTTAGAATGCTTCAGAGGCTGAGAACTCCAAGCTCTGCAATGTGAGTGAAGGTTTTAGCAGGCAGGCTTCTTGCCTTGTTGGTCTCTTAAAGTGTCATAAAGCACATCCAACTTCATCTTTCTTCCCTGATGTTGTTGCCATCAGTGAAGTGGTTTCAATCTTGATTAGGCACTGCCTGGTTTGGCAGATCTAGGTGGCTAGAATAAACAGTGTTCAGCGATAATGCAGTTCTGCCCTGTCACACTGCATTGGATTCTTCACCAAATAGCAATAGAGTGGCTGAATTCAAAGCTTTGGTGGTCAATACCACATTATAGCTATGGAACAAGATTGCTGGTATTTTCTGCAGTAAGCCAATATTGCCCTTTTTTCTTTAATAGAGTTAACACTTGGAGGAAGTCAATCACCAATACCATTACTCTCTATCCCCCCAAAAAAGTTTTCTATTTCTTGAAATAAATGCAAACAGAGTGGCCAACCTTTTATAGTTTGTTTCAATTGTTTTGAGAAACATGCACAGGACTGTAGAGTTTTATCTAATATCTAAACAAGTACCCTGAGGTCTTCACTTAAAGAGCTTACAAAGGTTTGACAATCCCTAAGCAGTGGCTGAGGTAGATTTTCTTTGATGGTCTCAAAAGCTTGCTGGCATTCAGTTGTCCAATTTAAAGGCTAAAAGTCCTTCCTCTTGAGACTTCATATAGGGATTTCGCAATAAGTTCAAAATTTGTAAACAAGATGCTACAAAAATCTAGGTATTCTGATCTCTGAAATTGTCATTAATTTTTACTGCCTGTTTATGGTTGACCATTAAATAATTTTTTGGCCTTAAATTAAATTCCAATAACTAACTTAGCCTCTCCAGATCTTTACACTTACGGGGTGGGTATTTTATATTCAAGTTATACACTACTGGGTGTTTTCAAACCATGATCACAACTGTTAATGGTAATTAGAAAACTACCTACATAGAAGAATTCTCTTGTTTTAATTGTAGGGCCTTTATATCTTTTGCAAAGACATCATTGAAAACAGTTGGCTAGTTACTTCTCTAAGAGAGAACTATTCAGAAATGAATGATGTGGACTTTGTCTCTAGATCCTGCCATTCAATGGTAATCATGAACTGCTCTTTTACCTATGTGTGTGTCATAGAATGTTCATTTAGAATATAGTAGTGTGAAGCAGTCATAGTATGATAGAACTAGATTAGTATGTAGAGTGTATGTAATAGGCACAGGAGGATAAATATCTTTTACAAATCAATATTACTCCAACTACATTTTAATTACTAACAATTACCATTTTTAAATAAATTTTATTGTGACCAAAAGTGAATAAAAAATCTTTCACAGTAATATTTGAGGTACATAGTGACAATTAATCAGGATCATTCGCACCACCAAGGTCGTCCTCTCTCCACCCCTTTTCCCAGCATGTCTCCCATATCTCCCTTATCTTGTATAAGAACTAGCATAGTCAAATTAGCCCCAATTTCAAAAAACATTTGCAAAATAATTTGTATCCCTTTGAGATTTTCACACTTTAAAGACTATTGTTTTTTCTAGAAGACTTATGACCTTCTTTTAGTTACATAGTTATTGGTTCCACATTTCTAGTCCTTCTCAGAGTTCCATTGTCCAAACTCAGATATTCATGATCTTGTGATTTTTCTGGTAGGATCACTGACTGACTCTTTTTCAATTTCAGTGAGCAGCATTTGAAACCCCTGATCACAGTCTTTGGAACTTACAAATGGATCTGACTTCCTTTAAAAAGAGAGTGTCACTTGAATACTTAATGAGTAAGTTGCATTCCAGTAGAGTTAAATCAGATATTCTGACATATATAACTATGACAATGATCCCTCCCCACATTTCATAGATTTTAGAGTATTTTGTTACGGTCTCCAGGTGACTCTAGTGACAGAGACTGGTTACTGCTTTTAGTTGTATTTTATTTAAAATTAAGTAGAACCAATGTGTATACTGGTTGAACATGAGTTTCCTGTGTTGAAATTAAGATTTGTGAAGATTGATAGAAAGGAGTCTTTCTCACCATCCAAATCTGGATTCTCAATTACCACCTGTCTTTTTCCACCTTTTTTTTCACCTCTTTCTTTTTCCTCTTTCTATATGGGCAATCCCTTTTTCAAAATAGTCTTTCCCTGTATTATTTGACATTGATCTCTATTCAAGGGTCTTCTATTTTCTCTCCTTTTAGATATGCCAAGAAACACCTGTCCTTCCCAGCAGGGTGGTAGGGGACACAATCCTTTCTCTTCTCTAGCAATGTAATCATTAAAATTAAAGTCTACCTATTTTAAAGGATAACATAATGATGGCTCCTTCTAATTAGTTTAGTATTCTCCTAATATTGGGTGTACTATGCCCAGTGAAAAGCACATTTATCATTCTGACATTCTCTGGACCTTTTAGATCAATGTATCTTAGTGTGAGATGTCTAAAAAATTTTCCTTGAACTTAGGATTCTTCAATTATTGTTGTAATTGTAATATAATATTTAAAACCTTTTGGGGGGCTATTTCTTCTCTGAGACTTGCCAATATGCATCACTTTCATTTTCTATTATTTATCAGAGGGAAAGGTACTTTTCAGGTAATGTTTAGAGAGCCTAGAGCTACTTCTAGTGATTCTTGGCCATTAAGGACAGTGGTTAAATATGAGGGCCTGACCTGATATTTTGTTCAGACCCTACAGAGCTAGGATAAACCAGGGCCATATTGGTGATTTTCTGAGTGCTCAGGGACCCTCGAGGGTCACATCCAGCAGACTGAAGAGTTGTGTAGTGTGGTGATTAAACTGGGATTTGTGCATAACTTTGCATGAACTCTAACCTCTATCTATACTATGTTCCTCAATCTGGAGGTGCTCATTTCACAGTTATCTAGAGGAATCATTCCCCATCATATAGCCCCAATTTATCTCAAGTAGAACAGCTCCTACAGGAACAAAAGTTCCTTATGAATCTTTTTGGAAGCACAGTCATTCCCTTCTTTGCCTTAGGAATCACTAGTCTCCTCTCATCTATGTTTAGTAAAATGTTGATGATAGCATGCACAATTATACAAGTCAGGGCATGGAAAAATAGAGGCCAATAAATCAGTCATTCATTGAGAGTCCTCCTGGATTGATATAAACTTTCCTAATTTTAACAATCAGAAATATAAAAGGTGCTTAAGGACCAATAATACTTTATTACCTTTGCTCATTCAGTCTTCCCACAGGGAACTACCTCAGCGGTTATTGCTGAGGTAGATTTCCTGATCCAAACTCAGTGTCCTGCCACAGGGGAGAGAATTTCAAGAATTCCCAGATATGAGAGAGGGAGGTGGTTCTTCACACTTCCCATGCCAGGTGGAGTAAAGGGCCTGGATCTGGCACTTGAGTGGTGCAGGCTGGACAGTGGTGATTTCATTCTTGAGGAAAGCAAGAATGTCACTGAAGGAACTGAAACATACAGGCAGATAGATTGGGAAGGGCCCCCTTCATGGCAATCAATTCTTGGGCCATAATAAAATCTAGAGATGGATTTGATGAAATTATTCTTGTTACTAGCCTTAACTCAGCCAGGACCTGCCTTGTGAAAACAGGAACTAAGGTCTCTTTTTTGTTTGTTTGTTTGTTGTTTTTTGGTCACACCTATCAGTGGTCAGGGGTCATTCCTGGCTCTACACTCAGAAATCGCTCCTGGAAGGCTCGGGGGGGACTATATGGGATGTCGGGATTTGAACCTCCATCCTTCTGCATGCAAGGCAAATGCCCTACCTCTATGCTATCTCTTCAACCCCCAGGTCTCTTAAGATCTTTATTTAGTGACTCTGCAGTGAAGAGAAGGATGCAGCCCTTATAGAGAAGACAGACTTGAGCAGAGACAGAATAATGATAAGGACTGAAGAAGACTAACACTGCTCCCAACAGTTCTCCCTGGCAATCATCTTAGCACCAAACTCTTAACCTGGGTAGAAAGACCTATGTGGGGCAGGTTGGCAATGACCTATAAAAGGTATGCACATGTGTTTCCAGGGCACACACATGTAGCCTACTTTTACCTTCTTGAGATAAGTATTAAAATTAATATTTTAATGCTGGGCTCTCTGCTTTTGGAGAAGCCTGCATTCTTTCTTTTTCTCTCCCTCCCCTTCCTCAGAATTTTTAAATAAAATCTGTTTCTACTTTTCTGTACCTCTACTCCTCAAATTCTTTTCTGAGAGAAAGGAGTTGGATCTGAAAGACCTGGGCAAGGTCTAGGACTGACTTTCCTTTCTTGCAAACAGCAAGACCCACAGTCTTAGATATCTCCAGCCATTCGGGCTGGCAGAGGTGGGTGGAGAGAAAGCAGCAGTTTCCTTTCTCAAGGCTACAGGCTACCTTCTCTCTCATCTCCACTTCACATAAATCATACAGGGACTCCCACTAGCATCAGAACTGATTTCAGGGGATGAAAGGGTTTAGATCCTTGCCAGTTCCCTTCCTAACTCTTAGGGGGAGAGTTGGTGATTTTTTTTCCTTAGCTGCTAGTAAACTATTGCCTGTAGCAAGAAGGCTAGTCAGAGTGGCAGCACTGGCCTTGAAACAGTGTTGGCTTAGGCACAGGGCCAGTGGAGGAAGGAGGAGGAAGTGATTTAAATTTTGCCTCAAATTTCTGTCCTCCCACTTCCCTGAGGCTTTGCTACCATGGAGAGGAGCAGTGCCTTTTCCTCCTTGCCATACCATTAAGTGGGACCCCTTCTTAGTTCTTGTTATCAAATAGTATAAAGCCTGGACAGAAGATATTTCATCTCATTTACCATATTTTGACCAAGTAATTCTAATTTTAATGGTGGACCCAAATAGCTAAAAGGCTCAGTTGCCTAGAACAGTGGACTTCCTAGGAGGCACTCCTTAAATTTCCTTAATCTCAGAAAACTTCAAGTCTTTTCAAATGTAATTATTTCTCCATTAACAATTCCCTTCGAGCAACTCTTTGCAGAGGAAGAGAAAGGTGAAAAAAGCCCTCCCACCAATCAGGTCATTTCTGGAAGCCACAGACAACACTCACAGAATAGCTGTGGCATCTCTGGTCCCAGAAAACTAAACTTGATCTGTGAAGCTGAAAGTGGATCTATTACTTTAATTAAATAATTTTTATTTGACCAAAGTGGATTACAAATCTTTCACAGAAATATTTTAGGTACTTAGTGACATTGAATCAGGGCATTCCCACCACCAGTGTTGTCCTCCCTCCACCCCTGTTCCCAACATGCATCCCATATTCCCCTCTTTTGCCCCTCAGGCTGTTAGAACAAGTGTCTAGCTTCTGTCTTCTGTGTCTAGCTTGTTGTAGATTGGGTTTTGATTCTGTTGTCCTTGGCTTTGGATTTGGTGTTTAAGTCTGATCGTTTTTTTATTTCTACTCAATGTTCATATACCGGTTTGGTATTGGTACCCTCCATTATTTCCCCCTCAATTTGTGAGGCAGAACAAGATGGTTCAAGTTATGTGGTTCTGTTTGGAGGGAAGAAAAAAGAAAAAGAAAAAAGGGGGGATAAAAATCAAACAAGAAAGTAACGGGAGGAGTTCTTCTAGAGGCTATAAATATCAATTTAAGGAAGAAAGGAAAAAAGAAAGAAAACCATAAAAACCATACAAAAAATCAAACAAAAGAATCTGAAATGCTGTTCACTCTAAAACAAATTTTGAATCAATCAATTATAATAATATCTGAAATGTGTCGAAACTTACACCTGGGCTGGTGCAATAGTATAGCAGGTAAGGTGCTTGTCGTGTACACACCTGATCCAGGTTTGATCCCTGACATCCCATATGGTCCCCAGGGGTAATTTCTGAGTCCAAAACCAAGAGTAGCTAACTCCTGAGAATTTCTGGATATGGCCTCCAAACAAAAACAAACAAAAACAACCTCACACTGGGCCTGGAGAGATAGCACAGCTGCGTTTGCCTTGCAAGCAGCTGATCCAGGACCAAAGGTGGTTGGTTCGAATCCTGGTGTCCCATATGGTCCCCCGTGCCTGCCAGGAACTATTTCTGAGCAGACAGCCAGAGTAACCCCTGAGCACTGCCGGGTGTGGCCCAAAAACCAAAAAAAAAAAAAAAAAACCCAAAAAAAACAAAAAAAAACAACCTCACAAATTTTAAGTGACATAATTCACCTTATTCTTATATAATTTATATAAGATGGGGAAAGTAAGTTATAAGAAATTTCTGGTGATGGGGAGGGAAGAAGCAAATCCGGTCTCCAGGCCGACTAACCTGGCATCAGGGGCTAATGAATCCTCAGTGCAGAATGATATGCTCCATGTTAAACTTTGAGGAAATTGTGTTGAAACAACATCCATCTCTGGGAATTTGCATAACCTTCAGGAGTCTTTCCAGAAGGCTTTGTGATAGTTTTTTTTTCCTTTTCTATTTATAACCGGGCCAGGTATAACATTATAGAGTGGTGAAGAAGAATATCTTTAAGGATTGGGACACAAAGCAGAAGTTAAGTGGGAGTGAGAGGTTATAAAAAGTACCTATATGAGGAGCAAAATGGAGATTCCAATGCTTTTTTAGGCTTCTACAGAAGAGCACTAATTGTCCGCTGCATAATGCTTCCTAGATGCACTAGCTAAAACACCATTATGACTGCCCTCATAAAAGAAACTTCTGAATCTCACATGAGTGCACTGTTTGTACAATTTCGTTCACATCAAGATTACAAAGCTGAAAGAGGATCTAAAATATTTTTAACCTATTAGCCCTTTGCAGTTCATGAAAGCATACTTGAAAGTAGTCCAAACAGAGGTTTAATGTCATCCATGCTAGAAGTACCATGTTTTCCGGCGTATAAGAGTACTTTTGAAACAAAAATAAAGTCAACCGAAAATCGGGGGTCGTCTTATATGCCGAGTATATCCTGAAAAATGTTTCAATATGCCGCTAAACGAAAATTGTCTGAATATTGCCACAAAACAAATTTTCCAACTCCATCCTGCACCAATCACTGCAAGGCTGCTCGGACTGCCTCTCTAACTCAGCCTATCCAAGCAGGCTTTTTATGCATGCAAATTAGACAATGTTCTGGACCCAATCTACACTGTTGAAAGCCTGCTCAGATTGGCCAGAGTCAGAGAGGAAGTCTTTTACAGTATAACTTTTTTTTTTTTTTTTTTTTTTTTTGGTTTTTGGGCCACACCAGGTGATGCTCAGGGTTACTCCTGGCTATGCGCTCAGAAGTCGCTCCTGGCTTGGGGGACCATATGGGACACCGGGGGATCGAACTGCGGTCCATCCAAGGATAGTGCAGGCAAGGCAGGCACCTTACCTGTAGCGCCACCGCCCGGCCCCACAGTATAAACCACAGTATAACTTTTGAACCTTTGCTTGTTGTGATTGGCTCACTGTGGTACATACAGTTGCAGCACAGGAACGTTCTGTCTGATACAGCGAATGTAGGCCTAAACCTATGTTTTAACTGCAAAATTAGGGGGTCGTTTTATAAGCCCAGTCGTTTTATATGCCGGCAAATTTTGGATGATTCAATTATAATAGCAGCTACAATGTGCCCAAATCCACAACTTTTTTTTTGGGGGGGGGCACACCCAGCTGCGCTCAGGGGTTACTCCTAGCTATCTGCTTAGAAATAGCTCCCTGGCATGCAGGGGGGACCATATGGGACCCTGGGATTCAAACCAACCACCTTAGGTCCTGGGTCAGCTACTTGCAAGGCAAACGCCACTGTGCATCTCTCCGGTCCCAAAATTCACAACTTTTAAGTTATACTTTTTCAAATGTCTTTCTTGCCCATATTTTATTGTTGTTAATAACACAATATTTTGTTTTCCCTCTATTTTCTTTCTTTTTACATTGTATCTTTGCACACTGAAGAAATATTGTTGCTTTCCAAGGTCATCAGAAATATTGTTGCTTTCCCAAAGTGAGTAATATCACCCCAAAGATAGAAAATGAAAAGATCTCAAGGGCAATGGGGAGTATCTCTGTTAGCTTAAAGAAAGTATTGAGTAACATTTTTCTCAAAAAGGGGGAGCATAACAAAAACGTTTTAGGGGTAAAATTACCCTCTTCTAAATAGTACCACAACACACTTTCTACCGAAGTACCAACATCCCTTTATCATGGTTCTTTAGATACCCTTCCCCATCAACCCCGGCCCATTTCCTGTTTGGTAATCTCAATTCCAAAGTCAGAGTTTGTCAGTAATTGCTGTTGCTAGTCTTTTTGAAACAGGCTATTCACACAGATGTGAGGTGACATTCCCTTCCTTTCATTGTTTTGATTACCGATAATGCTATTTGATAATGTTTTTTCTTACTATTGCAGTGGCCACATATACACACACAAGCACACACACACTCACCTGGCTTTAGTGCTCACATTATTTTGGGGGGCTTATTTTCTGGAGGCCCTATATCAGGTAAGTGTGTTTGCACACTTAGCCATGCTGCTTACCAAGAATTTGAATTCATTAATGTCTGAGCTTGCACATGCTCAATGGGTTTGCACTTTTTGTTTGGGGTATTTTTGGGGGATCACACTTGGCAGCGCTCAAGGGTTACTCCTGGCTCTGTGCTCAGAAATTGCTCCTGGCAGCCATGGGGGATGATTGGGATGCCTGGATTCAAACCACCATCTGTCATGGATCAGCTGTGTGAAAGGCAAATGCCCTACCACTGTGCAATATATCTGGCCCCAGATTTGCTCTTTTTAATTGAAACACAAATGATGGCTGTGCTAGTTTCTGAGAGCCATTATAGTGCCCTTTTATGAGTTTGCCAGAGGTCACACTCTCTGAATATAGATCTCACACATCTTGTTAATTGTGGTACTCACAAACACTTGGCTGTAGTATGGTTGGAAAGAGCCGGTAACACCAAACCTCACAAGCAGCAGGAGAAAATGCAGAATTACCTGAATTGAGTTTGGCCCGCTGAGACACTGGGAATATGAACCCGTGGCCAAATGCTTGGAGGTAGTTGCTCTAAGCCCCTGTGCTATTTGTTCAGGTCTCTTTCACTGCTGTTTGACTTCCTTTTCACCAATAATTATGGAATGAGTACATTTTCATGTGAAGAATTTCTGGATTATTGCCACAATCTCTCAACTTGCTCATGGAAAAGACAGTTTTATTACTCATGTATATAACTTTAAATGTCTCTTCCATTCCTAGGTTTCTTTAAGTTTTGAAAATTCAATTCTTTGTATAAAGTGAAATCAAGTGCAAATATGATACTTGATTAGATGCCAATGTTATTAGAAAGTATCTTTTGAAAATGGCATCACATTAAAATTCCCTAAAGTAGGGCACTTGCCTTGCATGTAGCTGACCCTAGATTCAATCCCTAGCACCCAATATAGTCTCCTGAATGAGCCAGGGGTAATTGTTGAGAGCAGAGAGCAGAGGAATAACTCCTAACTAACAGATGTGCCCCCAAAACAAAACAAAACTAAAAAATATTATCTCTGAAAATCATTGAAATCAATCATTATGTTGGGGCCAGAGAGATAGCATGGAGGTAAAGCATTTGCCTTGCATGCAAAAGGTTGTTGGTTCAAATCCTAACATCCCAAATGATCCCCTGAGCCTGCCAGGAGCGATTTCTGAGCATAGAGCCAGGAGTAACCCCTGAGCCCTGCCAGGTGTAACCCCAAAACAAAACAAAACAAAAAAATTTATTTAAGCAAATATTAAGATATATCTAGGATTATGATGGCTACTAAGATATTGTTATACTATAATTGTTATGGAGACACTTTTCAAGACAACTCTACACAGCAAAAGTCTTAACCTTTTTTTTTTTTTGAGTACCAGCTATTTAATTGCAAACTGAGTTTTTAATTTTTAAATAGGGAAAAAAGAATTCATCCTTCTCTTTTAACTAAAGGCATAATTGGCAGCCTTCTGTTGTTAGAATATCTTACTGCTTTTGTCCTAATTCCAGAGCATGATTCGCTGTGTGAATTCAGCATGAAAAGAGGGTGAGCTTCCTCTCAATCTTGCTTCATCTAAGCCTGAGAAATCCCCAAAGAAGTAACCATGTCTTATCTTTGCAACTGCTCTCTGTAATCCCTTCCAAATCATTCTCCAGGTTATAGTTCTATCCAACTGAATTATCCTTTAAGCCCTGTGAGAGTGACAGTGAATTGCAGGGTTGGCATGACTATCACTTCTTATACAAAAACGGTTTATTCTGCCAGACCAAATCTGCTGTTAATCTCAACCAGTGATTTGTTTCTTTTAATTTCAAATACTGCAATAATCAGTCCTAGAAGTTAAAATTGATACGTTTTTATATATCTCATATTTCTATGCATTTTAAAAAATAGGGTACAATTATAATAGCTATTTTGATTTCTTGTCTTTTAACATCTGTGTCAATTCTGGAAAACTGTTGAGTAATTCGTCTAATTATGGCTAAACTTTTCCTGCCACACTGCTTGTGGGGATTCTTCCCCATCACATAAATATCGTAAGGATGGGAGAGGCTCTTAGGTAAGCTAGTTTAGTTATTAGAATGCAAAGGGTTTGTAAAAATGCACTCTGGAAAAAATAATATAGCAGGAAAAGATAGAATCAATAAATATCTTCCAGCTGCTCAAATGTGCCTGGCAAGTATAAAATAAGATGCTTTAGGGTATTTTAGATGTAGGGATAGCATGGGCAAAATAGAATGGGAAACACTCAGAATTTTAAATTTGAAGGGTGCCTTCTAATAGCTATCTTTATGTTTCTATTGAATATGGACAACCAGAAATCAAAGCAGGGTAAACTGTGTGTATGGCAAGCATCTTATCTCTTGCACTATATGTTCAGTCATGCAATTAAATAAATTAGAACTATCATGATACAGTAATTCTACAGTCCTTAGTATCTGTCCCATGAAAATAAAAATAGAAATTCATCATGTTTTATGCATGCAGTGATATTACAATAGTTAAGATCTGGAAATGACTGAAGAATACAATAGATGAATGAATAAATAAGGTATAGTATATTATTCAGTCTTACAGAAAGGGAAACCTGCTGTGTGAAATAACAAATTTATACTTGGACAATGTTATACTGTTTTAAATAATTCAGAACGAATAAATAATATAAATGTACTTATGAGATAGAGTATTAAAACTTATAGAAATATATATCATAATTATATTTGATCAAGTAATTTGTCATTTTATAAGAAGAAAAAGACCATCTCACTATAGAGTGAGTTGATTGTTTTTTAGTGTAATAATTGACATGTAATTATTTTGCCAAGAATGGTTACCTAGAAAACAAAAGTTATTCTTTCACATCCTAATCTCTAGCATTCATTGTACTAATTCTTGGTAATGCCAATGCAATCATTGTCTACTGCTCAGGGTGGAGATTTGAAGATTAGACAGATGACATTTTAATTTAGATCTTCCTCATAGGGATTGTAAATCCCTTTAGTCCACAGATATCACATTAGTTTTTTAGTGTATCATTAAAGAGAGATACTCAGTCATAAACAGAAGTATCATTTTAAGTATATGTTTCAGGAAATAATACTTCTTATTGTCCACAAAGGCTTGCTAAAATATTCTAGAGTTTATTCTATCTCCTATAATATGTCAAAAACAAAGTTTCAAGGTTGAGGCTATTTTATTCCTTTACTCTAAAATGCTGAGAGCCTCAAAACAATGGGCTTGCGTCTCATAGGGCAACATTATTACTTGACTGACTTGCCTCAAATTTGCGAGTCTGACACAACTCAGCTCATAGGGACCCTGACTTGACATTGTAGACATTCTCTCATTTTGATGGCCTTACACTCAACAAAAAGTACATAGGCGTTAACTTAGTAAAACTTGAATGAGTGTCTTCATGTGAAATATGTGTGCCAGAATGTCAGATATAAATCTCATGAAACATCTATTCCCAATGTTTAAGGAATCTCTAACTTTAGGAGGCGAATCCACCTTTCACTATAGAAGCTAAAGTTTTCAAGTATTTTTTTTCAGCCTCCTTTTGAGATTAGATCATTAGAAAAAGAAGTGGGGCCTAACAATTAGACCTACATGCCTTATGTTTAAAAAATGTGCCAGTGAGAAAAATAAAAAACAGAAATTGCAGCATCTATTCTGGCTACACAAAAGAATAGAGGCAACATCAGCTTTTCAGAAGCAGCAGCATCTAATATTTTCTATTTCTGAGCTCAACATTATAATCTTCAGAGAAATCAAGTAACCCAATAGGATAGACAATCGTATCTTCAACAAAATAAACATTGATGAAGGGATGGGTGTTGGAACATTTTGTGATTGACACTCAATGACTTTTTAACTCTATCTTATGATAATTCAATTGAAAAAAAGAATCACAGGTAAAAGAACGAGACACTTTAAAGAAGATATACAGTTGGGCAAAAACCACATAATAGAATGTTCAAATCACTTCTTCAAAAAAAGTCTGATTTTGGTATTTTTTCTTTTTCTTTCTTTCTCTTTTTCTATTTTTTTTTTTTTTGGTTTTTGGGCCAAACCCTGCTGCACTCAAAAGTTACTCATAGCTCTGTACTCAGAAATAACTCCTGGCAGTTTTGGGGGACCCTATGGGATTCCAGAATCAATCTGCATCTGTCCTGGGTCAACCACATGCAATGCAAACACCTTACATCTGTGCTATCTTTCCAGCCCCAAGATTTCTGTCATTATTGATCAGTATTTTATATATCTCAATTTGATTAAGTTCTGTATTTGTGCTAACAATCTCTTTTGTACTTCTAGCTGATTTTTCTACATACAACTAGAAAACTGTAAAAATTGCAGACCTTAATTATTATTTAAATATAATATTCATTTTCTGTTAAATTTGGGTATATGAATTTTGGGATACATTATTTATGTAAAATTTAAGATTTATTATTTTCTTTTTGGAGAATGTTTTACTTTTTTGAAACGTGACCTTTAATATAAGGGCAGTTTATAGATCATTTGTATCTATGCAGACCAACAACATGCAGAACTAGGGTTCATTCTCTGGTAACACACTGAGCATTTTCAGGAATGATGGCTGAGTGCAGAGTCTGAAGTAAGATCTAAGCACCTTTAAATACTACCACAAAGGAAAGAAAATGAAATTCAGCTAACCACTCTTTAGAGATTATATGAAAAATTAAGTATATTTAAATAAAATTAAACTAGAGACATCTCCATGTATGATTTATACTTTCTTAAAATTTTATTGAAATCATTGTTATTTACAAAATCCTTCATAGTTGATTTTCAGGCATACTTTGATAGTGAATCAAGGCCATTCCTACCACCAGTGTTGACCTCTCTCCACCTAAGTTCCCAGCATTCATCCTGTACCACCACCCCTAATCCCCTGGCCTGTCAGTGTAACAGGCCCATTTTAAGTTTAGATTATAGCTTGAGTCTCTTTGTTATAGTTTGAGTCTCTTTATTCTGTTGTTGTTGAGTTTGGCTTGGGTATTTAGTTTTGTCATTTTTATCTTCACAAATGCACATGAGACCTCTTTGCTCTGGCCCAATCCTCTTTTGTTTAATTTTTAATTTTTTTTTTTGGTTTTTGGGTCACACCCGGCAGCACTCAGGGTTTCTCTTGGCTCTAGGCTCAGAAATCACTCCTGGAAGGCTCGGGGGATCATATGAGATGCTGGGATTTGAACCACCATCCTTCTGCATGCAAGGCAAATGCCTTACCTCCATACTATCTCTCCAGCCCCTTTTGTTTAAATTTTATAGAAAAATGCAGAAATATGTAAAACAAGTAATTCATGTCCCAAGGTTCTAAGAAAAAGGTGGGAGCCCTATCTTGAAGATAAAAATAAAATTTAAAAAAGGGTTTTTCTTTTGCATGGACACAGCAAACATTAAGGGAAATTAGAAAGGAAAAACCCTGGGCCTAAAAAACAGGGTGTCCCTACCCATTAAGCATACTGTCATAAGAACAACTACAGGTTATGGGCATACTAATTGACTAACCACAAGGTATTTCTTCATGGTCCCAGAAAAAGTTCAAGTGATATATTATTGAGAATAATTAAAAAATACCTAAATAAACTAAGGGAAATGCTTTCATTTATGTTCATAAACTGGGCTCAACACATTAACCTTGCATTCTTTGCAATCAAGTCTGATTAGTTTTGTTTGATTTTGTGTTTGATTATTTTATTTATTGTGTGTTTATCTGCTGTTTTACATCTTTTCTTAAGAAAAAATTTGCATTGGTTTTAAAAGCAATGGTAATTATATCTTTCCACAATTAAAAGTTTATATGCATTCCCTTCCTGCTCCCTGAAATTTCACATTTAGAGAATTTTGCTGTTATTTCTATTTCTCTTCAACCTTACTCCTCACACTTCCCTGGGAATGACAGCACCTTGAGATTTGTGAACCATTTATGTTTTATTATGAATGAATTTGAGTTATAATTTCCTAGAAGGATTGGTAAGATGGAGAAAACAGAAACAAAAATCCTGAAAGAGGGCCAAGAGAACAGAGAACTAAGGCTGTAATTGCAGAGAAAGAAAGGACCTTGGGACCATGACAGAGGTTATTGACATACTGGTGATGGTGGAGCTAGAGATGGGTAGTGTAGTAGCACAACAGTAGAAAACAGTTACTATGGAAAATTGTTGGAAATCAAATTATAGATTAAGAATATTAAATATTTAAAAATAATAAAAGATTAATAAGAGAAAATGGGCCAGAGTGATAGCACAGTGGTAGGGCATTTGCCTTGCATGTAGCTGACTTGGGACTGACCTGGGATGGGCCTGGGGTTTGATACCCAGCATCCCATATGGTCTTGCGAGCCTGCCAGAAGCGATTTCTGAGTGCAGAGCCAGGAGTAACCCCTGAGCACTGCCAGGTGTGGCCCAAAAGAACAAAAATTAAAAAAATTAAAAATGAGAAAACAGGAAAAAGCACCTAAAAGAGTGAAAGGGTAAAGGAAAATAAGTTGAATAATAGATTCCAAACAGACAGACAACTATATAAAATAGACTCCAGAGAAACATATATTTTCTTTTTCTTAATACTATTTACAGAATCGATACTTTTACAGAACTCCTATTTAAGTGAGTACTGGAGTGAATACTTCTTGAAGACCAATATTCAAAAGATAAAAGTCGATGTGAGCAAAGTAAGTCTGTACAGAGGGAAGCATCCTGAGAAAAGAGTGGACTTATGTCCCTCCAACACGCCAACATTCATTTTGTCTACATAATCACATGAAGCAATTTTTCCAATTCTATAAATTTTCTACTAATAAAGAACTTTTTAGGAAGGGTGGGTTACAGACCAGTGCATATGAGGGATAAAGTTGGGGTAACTCACACATAGACTGATCACCTGAGGCACACTTTTGATGAAACTGCAAATAGAAATGTCTGATTAAGGCTTGTGCCCTATTTTTTAATTGGAACTCATTTGGGGGATATAAAAAAGATAGTGAGATTATAATATCCAAAGGCAATAGAAACTAGATCCTGGGGTGGGGGGAGAGACCAGTCCATGGTAGAAAGCTTGCTACAAATAGCAAGCAAGTGCAGTTAGGGCAGAGAAGGGACCACTATAAAAATGGTAGTTGGAAATGATCACTCTGGACAAGAACTAGGTGCTGAAAGGAGATGAAGTGATATTCGTGATATCTCTTCATTAACTATATTGAAAACCACAGTATCTAGAAGGAAAAAAGTGAGGGAGGAGGAGGAATAGGAAGAAGAGGAAGTGGAAGAGGGTAGAGAAAGGAGGAAGAAGATGTGGATGAGGAGGAAGGGGAGGAGAAAGTAGTCTGCCACAGAGACAGGCAAGAAAGGGCAGGAGGGAAAGAAACTAGGGACATTTTTAGTGAGAAATGTGCACTGGTTAAGGGTGTTCTACATTGTATGACTGGAACTTAGTTATGAGCAATTTAGCTGATATTGTAACTGTGTATTTCATATTGATTCAATTAAGGACTTTATTGAAAAGTTATTTTAGGTATTGTGGTTTATTACAAATTCATGTAGGGTTTCAGAAATAAAATATCCCTGCACCACACCCTCCACCAGCATGTCCACTTTCCTCTGCTTTCCTCTCTTTCAGGACAAGATAAGGGGACATTCTCAACATTTTCAGCTATCTCTCATCAGGCAGGTTTTCTGGATTTTTGGTTTGTTTGTTTGTTTGTTTAAGAACCAAGTTCATTTTTTATGTTCTTTGGGTCAGCTTCATGTTTACTAAAATTCAGTAAAACATATTTATGATTGTTGGCTTACTTTTTCTTTCAGTACAAACCGCTGCCAATCAATTACTCAACATCTGCCTAAACCAAAATTTTAAATTAAAGTTATTTGTCAGATTGTTTTTAAGTTGGCATGTCTTTTGAATTCCAAAATATTATATTCTGTTAGGGACAAATTAAATGTGTTATTATGGTCAAAACTGTAAGAATAATTTGCCAAAAGTTAGAGCATTTGAGTGTGAATTAAGATTTTAATGCTTCTTAATATTTAATATGTAATTGGTTGGCTTTGCTAAGTTGCTTAGCTCAGTAGGCTCATATTTTTCTATTTGTAAAATGAAGGGACTAAAATATGTTATAAATTTGTTCCTTGACTCTTTGTAAGCAGATGTTGATTTCATTATCAGAAAATTATTTTAAGAATAAGACAGGTAGACTTTAATATGTTTATTTTAATGATTCTCAAGTATTTCTTCCTGATATAAATAACAATATTTTTCTAGAAATGGGAATATCGACAAAATGTAAAGTTTTACTAAGTTTTAGAGTTCAAGGTAAAAGTATATTAATAGGAGATAAAATATTATTAAGAAAGTACATTTTATATCCCACAAATTTAGCTGATAAACTAGTAATGTTTATTATTTCTTAGTGAAAAAGAAATTTTTATTGAAAGAAATTTATAATTATGTGAAGGGATATATATACATATACATATATATACATAGAGAGAGAAAAAGAGAAAGAAAAGAGAGACCACCAGTTACTATAGAGTGGTAAAATATATAGAAGCATTCAAGAGAGGATACAGGCTTAGAAAAAAAGCACAGAACTAGTCATGTTTAAAACCATTCACACAAGAACTAGGTACTTAAAGGAGGTAAAGTACTATACATTATACCCTTTCAGTAACAGAATTGAACACCATGATGCCTAAAAGGAAAAAGGGTGGGAGAGAAAGCAAAGTTGTCATGGAGGCAGGATGGATGGGGATGGGAGGAAATTTGGGGATATTAGTGGTAGTATATGATACTGGTGAAAGGGTTGGAATATTCTATGAGTGTCAGAAATCAACAAATTTTTAACTCTATACCTCATGGTGATTCAATAAAATTATTTAAAGGATAAAATAAACCAATAAAAACCCTACAGGTATATAGTCAACTATTTGGGGTGTTGTACCACACCCAGTGGAACTTAGGGGTTTTACTCTAGGCTCTGTGCTCAGAAATCACTCATAGCAGACTTGGGGATCCATATGGAATGCTGGGGATCAAACCAGGGTAGGCTGAGTACAGGGCCAACACCCTATATACTGTGTTATTCCTCTGGCCCCTGGCCATTGAATTTTTGACAAAGGAGACTTGAACATAAAATGGAATAAACACAGCATTTTAACAATTGGTGTAGAAAATTAAAGCTGAAACCATGTCTCATACTTTACTAAAAGAGTCAACTCAAAGTGGATCAAAGATCTTGATATCAGACCTGAATATACAATACGCAAAGAGGAAAACATAGGTAGAATACACCAAGATCTATACCTCAAAGGATTCTTTTTTTTTCTTTTTCCATTACTATTTATCTAAACATTGAAAGTACATCAGTGAACCAAATCAGTTCTCCAAAATATCAATGGAATGAACAAAACTAAGAGTCATTGTCTTTATTTTTAACTCTATAAGTAGAAAGCTTCAATGTTGTGTAGAAAAATTATTGAGGAGATAGGTACAAAAGAACTCTGTGGGATCCAGTAAAGCCTAATTGTTATCTTTAACTAGAGTGATCTTTACTCAAAAATGTATTTGCATATTCTTATACATGCATGTATTTGTTTATATTTAGAAATTTATTACCCATACATTTTAGAATTTCTGTTTATATTATATTCCCATAATGCAAATGAATATTTTTCAGTTTTAGATGCCAGTAGCAACGGCTAGAGAATCAAATCTGAATAAATGAGACTACATCAATTTAAAACATTATGTATGGGAAAATGAACATGGTCTAAAACTCAAAGATAGCTAACTAAATGGGAGAAAATATTTGCACTAAACTCAGCTGATAAAGAGTTGTTATCTAGGATATTTAAAATATTCACAAAAGGTAACCCTCTCCAAATCTAAAAACTCCAATCAAAAATTGAGAGAGGAAATGAACAGACACCTCTTTCAGGAAGACCAACAGATGGCCAACAGTCACATGAAAAAAAAAATGCTCATTATGTCTTATCATTAGGAAATAAAAATTTAGATGACAACGAGACATCATCTTACACCAGTGAGGATGGCACATATCAAACATACTGAGAATGAATTCATGTTTCAAGAGAACTTTACTTAGCCTTTAAAAACCTGTGCTTGAGAACTGGTTTCCAATAGGGAGCTTTTTTAATGAGAGATGAGAGTTGGGAATAGGTCAAGGAAAGGTACAATATGATATTGGTGGAGTAAAGTGGTCACTTTGAAGGAGACAGAAAGCTGAAGGGGGTTATAAAGTATCTTCCACAGAGGCAGACTGTGATGTAAGCAGAAAACTAGAGATTCTGATAGAAGGAAGTGGACACTGGAGAAGCAACGATGCTGGTTCATTGTATGCCTGAAATACAACAAACTCTTCTCTAACTTTACAGTTCACATGATTCAATAAAATAAAAGTTTAAAAGGTGTGCTTGTTAAATGAAGGAAACCAAAGGGAGAACAAATATAATATGATCCAATTACTCTCATCTATGGCTTATATATAAAACAAGATAAGGAAATGGGAGGTATGAATAAATGGCCTGAATTACAGACCTGGATTACAGACCTAGGTCTTGAATAATATAACCGAGCATGTCAAATAGAGGGGACTAGATAGGGAAAAATAAAGTGGTCTGGATATAATATAAGGACATGTTATATTGCACACTTTTGTGGGGGTAAGGTGAATTATACATCTGAACCGTGTTATACTATTACAATCATGTGATGCAAGTTATAATACTTTTTAAAGTTTTCTGTAGGTTGTGGGGAGGTAACTTTGAGAGAGACATTGGTAGAGTGTTGGTGTACCTAGCTGAAACCCTGAATTTGGGTGCAGATACCTAAGACCCACCCATTTCTGGGAGGGGTCTTGGGAACCGGATATTAGGTGTAACCTTACCTGCAAAACCCTCCCATTCCTGGGAGGGGTCTTGGAAAAGATAGATAAGGCTGGGACCAAGGGAATTCGGCCCTTTTGGCCGTTTCCTTTGGCCCTGAATATGGCTGAAGTGAGTTAAGACGCAGGGCTAGCCAAGAATGGCTGAATGCTTGAAAGGTTATGAGTAGGCCACACACATGTGGTGGATAGGGCATGAATAAAGTTGTTGCTTCCTGACGCCTGCCTGTGAGTGAGTGATTATGCCGATTACCTGGGCCTGAAACTCACCGGCTGGATGGGGGATGAAGCCACGTGGATGGGGCCTAAGCACAAAGGCCTCCATCCATCGCCATCCAGCTCCATCGTTAATTATTTAATGCAAGAGTAGAGGAGAAATGACACTGGTGATATATATGTAGTTAAAACACTGGATGCCTGAAATGCTGTTTTTAACAGTATGGTCAATCACAGTGCCTAAATAATGTTTAAAAGTTATACAAATTTAAGTTATCCAAAGGAAAAATAAAACATGTATTCAAATAGCTTACATCTTGTCTAATTCCTTAGTCTTTAGACCACTATATGACATTTCAAAGAAAGTAAAGCCTGTCTCTTGCTGTGAACAATGCATACTCCTCTCCTCAACAAGTTTCTCTTCATCTTCTATTTTTTATTCCTGCTTGAGCCTTACAATAACATTTTAGTGCAAAGGGAATACAACAATAATGCTAGGCTAATTTATAATTCTATCTCTTCAAACATTTTCCCACATGAAATGCAGTTAGCACTAATTAAAAAGAAGCCAGTAACAATAGAACCATATTTTTTGGAAACCCTTTATTTTGAAAGGCAGATATGAATCACTAAAAAGCAAACACTCAGATATTAGTGAGGTGTATTTTATTTAATAACCTTCTCAGTCTTTTGGTCAGGCTATGTTCCAGTATAATTGTGCCCTCTACAGTTCTATCATGTGAATGAAGGTGACTTGAAAGAAATCTGTTAAGTTTGATACTCAGCTGACATTCTAATTTAGACAGAGAAGAGATAAGTGATTCTTTACAAAAAATGTCCTTAACCTATTTACCTTAGGGAACTTACTAAAAGAAAGAGTAAATTGAACAAGTAGAAGCCTTACTGGCTGTCCAATAACCACTGTAAAAGAAAAATGATTACACAGATCTTATGTTCTCCACTATATTGAAAACTTTATTATTAGTGACAATTTTACCTGAATCCTATAAGTGTTAAAAACAGCAAGAGCTAAACTGTCCCTCTTAACTGTGTAACTATATAAGACAATTAATATGCATTGTGGAACATAACTTATTGCAAAGAACCAAGCCTCCCTGTGTAACTTAAAAAAGACTCCCCTTGTTTTTAATTTATGAATCTTCTCAACTCTCTTCCATTTGCCTCATAAATTATTAACTAAAATGCATATTCCTGCTAATCAATAGAAACAAAATTCTTGTTAATTATAGTTAGTTAAAGCTTCATTCCTTACTCTAGGATCCAGAAATCTCACTTATTGCCAGCCTGCGCGAACAAATTTCCCCAAGATTTGGCAGATACCAAGGTTAAATAGTCTCTGATCTACTCTCCTGTCAAGTCATTCTTTCATCCTTCTATTCTATCCTCTACCCTATCTGGCTTTATTTACTTCTCCCTATGGAAGCAAAATCCGTACAAATTAGTCTTTGAGATATTTAAAAGATCTGAGGGCAACAGCATTCTTCCTAGTACAATACTCTTCTTTTCTCCATTGCTATAGACCTAGCAATTATTCTTTAAAATCAAGTCTCTCCTTATTAAATTGGGATTTGTTTTTACTTGACATTGGAAACTAGCAGAAATAACTAAATATGGTTACATATATATCCATGGGTTAATGGGGAATTAGGAATTCTGTTTTAAACTATTTGATCTATTTAGTAAAAATGAGTACTAAATAATAATTAAAGAGCTATTCTTTTAATCATGCTAGAATCTTCTCTATTTAGGCACAACTACATGGATCTGGTTGATCCAAATGTACACAGGTTAGCAAAGAAAACTAGCATAAAACCATCATGAGATCACTAGATATAAATGTACACAAAGTGGTATGGGCATATTTGATAATATCACTTACTATAAATATGTAGGTGGGTAATACTGTGTCAGGAAACGTTTTAAAGTGTAAGTGATATCTAGGAAAACATTAAAGGATTTATATCTTCAGATGAACAAATTGAAGAGCTTGCATTTGGCAGTGGGAATATATACATCACAAGAAGACTAATTGATACTACAGCTTGTCTGCATAAATAATTGACAGATTTTTAGATTATGAATGAAAACCAAATGGGATCTTGCATCTTTTACAACAATGTACTGGGAATTGCATAACTCCAAGAAGTGTCATTCATCATGATATCAATGTGAATGAAACTTGATGGAATTTTTCATAGTCCTGAATATGGATAGGAAAGTATTTTTATACTTAATATATGTTAGGATACTTTGGCTAGAAAATAGTGTAAAGAAAATAGAAGTATCTTTAGCCTCAAGGGGACTTGGAGAAATTATCAAGTTCCCAGATAAATTGTAAAGGCCTGAAAGAGAGCCAGACCATACTGGCAGAGCACAGAAAAGGAAACAAGAAAGCCATTCTCTAATAGGAACAATTTGGCCAGAAAGCATTTGAAACAAATTGGAGGATAATACTAATGTAATTACTGTGAAAGATTGAGCTGGGCTTTTCTAATCAGAAAAGTGTCACAAATTAAAGATTACCTTCAAAATTATAAAAGCGAATAAAATATTGGGCAGCCAAACATGACAAACAAGATAATGCATTTGAATCTTGTTCTGTAATATGAGGGTTAGAATTTTATTAAAGTTCTATTTAGTAAACTTTTAGGGCTGGTGGTACCTGATTAACTCTACCCTGTAAAGCAGCGATGCTTGATTATGTTCTAGTGTACACTCTATTTACCAAATATATGGTCAATTACTGGCCTTAGTTTGCCAAGGTTGGGAAAGTCATTAAGCATCTTCAGCCTTTGCCATATTTAATGAGTTGGCCATTTCTTCCACAATAGGCGAGGTACCACCTACATAAACAGTACTGTAACACAATACTTAATAAAAGTTTTTATGAGTATATAAGACCAAGCTAAGAGATAAAATCATGATATCCATTTCGGACATGGCAAAGAACTAATTGGAACATATTTCCAAGAGCCAGACCTGTGTCCCCAAATATATAATACCCTATCTTTTCTTTCTACATAACTTTTTTATTAAATATAAATAAAATTATTGTAAAGAGAATATGAATTCATATTCATTACGAATGGAATATGTGTAGTAAAGGAAAAGGTGAAATAAAAATGTGCAGTAATACTATAGAAAATCATGGATTTTGGTGCGAGAAATTTTGGACATCTTCTGTACAAGAATATAAGATAAGAGGTATATATATTTTAGAAATATTAATATTTTATAAATAAAACTGTATTTAATGTCTTTTTATGGAAGAGTTAAAAGAATTAAAACTCAAATTATTTTTAAATGGCTAAGTGCTTTAAAAATGCAGCTCCCTGCAAAGACTAAGCTAAAATTCATCTCAAACTTATTATAATCACCAAAATATTATATTTTGAAATAATTGATCAAATCACAGTAATTTCTATATTATTTCTAATATAAAATATTATTCTCAGAAACATTCTCAGTAAGTTGAAATTTAACATAAATTTTTAAAAAAATAAGTAGCTCTGGGAATATTTTGCTAATGAACTAATAAAAACTGAATCCCTGCCCAAAGAATCAAGTGGATTCAAAACCCAGAGTCAGAAAACTCCTTTGGACTTGGGCCAATGAGAATGTAGATAATTTTTCCATTATCATGTCATTCTTCAAAAGTCAATAAAAGGAAGAATCCATGTAGATGCAGCGTGACACAGAAATTGTTCTTTAGTTTTGTAAATACATTGGCATATACTTCAAAGGATTTGCCCTCAAGGGAATTCAGAGCTACCAATTTGTAACCTGCTTTTTTTTTTCTCCTATAGGAGACTCTTCTTTCTTTTCCTATGTGAAGTCTCTCTTGTGAGCATGCAAGGCAAAATAATTCTTTAGGATGGGAGTCTGCCATCCTCTAGTCTACCATCTTATTGTTAAAAATGCCCTTCTCTGACACTGTTGTTTATAAAAGCTTAATTCTACCTTGTAAAAAGCTTTTTATCTTGTTGCTTATAAAAATTTTTATTCTTAAGGTCATTGCTAGAAAAATATGTTTCTGCGAATAGTATGGAGGTGATTTATCAAAAGTAAAGGTGGTTGTTTTGGGAAGGTCATATTCCTAAGAGTCATAGCTACTAGTGCATTTTCAGTATTATTTTTTATTTCTTTTTGACCTACTTCATGTTGAGTCTATGAAGATGCACTTTCATTATATATATGAATACGTACATATTTTAAATTGCATTTTCTGTCACCTAAAAATGTCTGTTTCAAGTTCTGTTTGCTGTTAAAAAGCTTTGCCCTCTATAATAACAGATGGGAGATGATTTGTTCTTTTTAAAAGCCAAAAGTAAGGGACCGGAGCAAAAGCACAGTGGTAGGGCATTTGCCTTGCACATGTCCAATGCTGAACAAACCCTAATTCGATTCCCAGCATCCCAGGTGATCCTCTGAGTCTACCAGGAGCAATTTCTGAGCACAGAGCCAGGAGTAACCCCTAAGAGCCACCGGGTGTGACTCAACCCCCCCAAAGTTTAAAAGCCAAAAATATTGCATATTTTCAAAAAACTTGTAGCCAAGAGAATTTGTGATGTCATTTTCTATATATATATATATATTCAGAATATGTGTGTATGTGTATATACATATATTTTATATAGCTATGCATTTTGTACGTCAATAAGAGTATTCACCCATTTCCCCCTGGCTAGACAAATATATGTATGTATAGACTGTGCATATATATATATATATATATATATATTCATATGTTTACTCATCCTTCCATCATCTACACAAATATATATTAAAATCTTCATCCATATTCCTACAGTGGTAACTTATCTAAAATGTAATTCCATGTTTTGATTACAATTTTCCTTTATTCTACCACATTATACAGGCCTGCAATAGTTTTTGATTACAAATAAATCTACACTGAACCTTAGAAGACAATGAACAATGCTAGGTCTATTTTCTTTATGGAATATCCTGGTGTAAGACTCATATTTCAATACTGAAATTTACTGATAGTTATTTTCCTATCCCATCTCATCCTAGAAATTTTTATATATAATCAATATGATAATTTCCTTTCAGGTATCAATTGGTTCTTTCAGCATAATTATCTGTTAAACCATTGGCTTTTATTCATAGAAAATAAATGTTAGGGTCAACAAAAACTTTAGTATCACACACAAACACACAGACAAATATATATTAAAAATACCATTTGCTTTATGTTTAAGCTATATGTTTAAGCTAGTTAAGCAATAACTAGAAAAATTGAGTTTTGGTTTTTGTTTGTTTTCTACAGCAAGCATACACTTGTAGTTTGTTGCAATGCCTGATTAATGCAACTAAATTGACATAAAAGAGATGATCATTAACAGTAAAATTAAGTACAGTAAAGGGAATTTTTCTCAAATAAGAAAATAATTTTTCCCTAAGCAGAGGACACTTGTCTACCCCTGTAACTTCAACTAAATTACATTATTTCCTTTTTTTGTTTTTTTTTTGGGGGGGGGGCCACACCCAGCTGTCTGCTCAGAAATAGCTCTTAGCAGGCACAGGAGACCATATGGGACACCGGGATTCGAACCAGCCACTTTTGGTCCTGGATCGGCTGCTTGCAAGGCAAATGCCACTGTGCTATCTCTCAGGGCCCCCCATTATTTCCTTTTTGCCTCTGTTTTCTACTCATTTAATCTCTCTCAGAAAAGGTCATCTACGGTGATCTTCAGTCTATGAGTAACTGCATACAGAGGGAAAAGAGGTCAAACACCACTTTCCATGATGTTTTTTACTTATTGTAAACTCCTCTAATAATTGAAGGACAGTACTCCTGAGATAGACTTTTCCCCCAAATTCCCAAAGCAGACATTTTTCAATATGTGTCACCTTGATCTTTGGAACTAACATTATTAGAAGTCCTACTGCTCTCAAGAGAATCTATTACCAATTTTTTAAAGAATAAAGAGTATCCAATGTTGCAAAGATAGTACATTAGCTGCCTTGTACTCTGCTGACCCAGGTTCTATCACTAACACCCCATTTGGTCCCACAAATCTGTCAGGAATGATCCCTGAGTATAGAAACAGGATTAAGTCCTGACCACCTCCCTTTATGGCCTCAAAACAAACAAAAAAGCATAAAAGTTATTAGATAAAGGACCATCATCAGAAATAAAATATTTATTAACTAAACACATATTAAGGTAGGACAAACTTCTTGAGCAGTGTTTCTCATTCTTCATTCAACCCTACCTATCTTGTATCCCTTCTGTGACCCTCCAACCCCACAGATTGCCCTGCTAGTCTTCTGCAATTTTTATCTATGGCTCTCTTGAAAATATCTTTTCCATGTATATGCCCCTGAGGGGTTATATAGTCCATGGTTCAAAAACACCAATCAAGGGCATGTTTCATCATATGAATTCAGACCTTCCTCATAATGAGATCACCTCCTCTCTCTCATTGATGCCTCATACTATCTCATTCCTTGTCTCAGAATATAAACCCTCACTTAGTCTCAATTACTCTAGAACGTCATCCATTTAAAATTTACATGTGTGGGGCCGGAGAGATAGCATGGAGGTAAAGCATTTGCCTTTCATGCAGGAGGTCATCGGTTCGAATCCCGGCGTCCCATATGGTCCCCTGTGCCTGCCAGGAGCAATTTCTGAGCCTGGAGCCAGGAATAACCCCTGAGCACTGCCGGGTGCGACCCAAAAACCAAAAAAAAAAAAAAATAAAAAAAATAAAATAAAATTTACATGTGTATATATAGATTGATAGTACAGGGGTTAAAACACTTACTGCTGACCCCAGTTAAATCCCTGTGCTCAGATATGGTTTCTTAAGAACTGATAGGTGTCACTCCCAAGCAAAGAGCCAAGAATTTCCAGTGTATTTCCAGTGAGGAGGTATAATTTCCTCACAAATTCTATATATTATTTTAAAAATAATTTTATTCTACTAATCTGATAATTATTTGCTTGCTTACTAGCCCAAGAATAATTTAAAAGGAAAGAAAAAATTTTTACTGCATTCTTATATAATAAAGTTAAAAGAAACAATACAAAATATGTAGATGTGTCTATGCAGATAATTTTTACTAAAGAGAAGACAGATTTCTATGAAAACACTAAATAGCAAATGAATAGAGGTAGTCCTCAAACTTTTTAAACAGGGGGCCAGTTCACTGACCTATAGTAAAAATTAAAACTATGAACAAATTCCTATGCACACTGCATATATCTTATTTTGAAGTGAAGAAACAAAATGAGAACAAGTGAAATAGGTGGCCCATGAATTAGACTTATAATGTCATTATGAAGTTTTAGACATATAAATCTCTTCACCAGTGTTCACTCACCTTTATCAATATCCGTAGTTTCCCTTCTGACCCTCAGTCTGCCTCTAGAGTAGGCATCTTTCCCCACAACCATTTTCCTAACGTTCCCATCCCAAATATACTCCCCTACTTCTTTTAGAGCATAAAATGGTATAAATTTTTTTTACCAAAATATATTGTGAAACACTTTTGAGCCATGTATAGTGTAGACATTTTAAAACTCTTACTAAGTACCATAAAATAGGGCAAATAACTTCTATATTACTAGGGTTAAAAGAAGTCAAACTACTACAAATAAATGGCTGCTTTATTTCAAATAAAGCCTATTTGTTAGTAATATATTATTACATGTTTGAGAAATTATACTTTTGAATATTAAATTATAATTAATTGATGCCTTTAAAATAAAATTTCATGTAATGTGTTAAGGTTGATGGGTTAATATGAGATATATTAATTATTTCTAGGCTAGAGAGATAGAACAACAGATAAACCCTTTCACACAGCTGACTCAGATTCAATTCCTGGCAACCAATATGGTCCCCCAAGCTTTCAGAAATGAACAGAAGTGAACAGAGCCATGATAACAGCAGAGTGTGACCCCAAAACAAACAAAAAGATATTAACAACTATTTTCATTTAACATAGTAAGACATATTAACCTACTTAAGATTTAATTACAAAATTCCTTGGTGTTGGATTAATTAACAGTGGTGCAAACCACAGTGTCTAAAAAAGAAAGAGAGAAAGTGAGAAAGAGGAGCAAATTTCCCTGCCCAAGAGGCAGGCAGTGGAGTGTGAGTATTAGGAAGGGAAACAGAGGGTATTCGTGGTAGGAAAAGTTTACGGGTAAAGTGTGCTGTACATTGTAAGACTGAAACTCAATTATGAACAACTTTGTACTCACGGAGTTTAAATAGAAAACTCATGTGACTATCCTGTAAAATTATCTATTGCTTTACATGTACTAACGCTATTTTAGTGTTTAATTTTAAAGAATGGAGGAGCATATAGAAGGTTCTAAATATGAGAGCATCATCTCTTCTACAATTGGCTGATCTGAGACTTATATTCATATTCTTTATATAATGCCCCTATACCAATTAAAACTCAGTTTTTCATAGGAAAAAAGATTTTATCACAAAATTCCTAATTTTCACAAATTGTTTCATTTAATGACGTATATTCAGGAGACAATGTTACATATAGTATGGCAATTAATGCATTTACTTTAAACGAAATGCCATATAATCTTTATCAAAACTCATTGACTTGGTTATTGTTGCCTTTTATAATCAGAGATTACTTTCCACAAGGTCACATAGCTCAAGCAAGAACTAGCAGGATCTAAGTCAGTGAGTCTTAAAATGTTTCACAGTATATAGTAGTGCATGGTTCAATTAATCAAGAATTTATAGAGTTTTCACTTCATTTATTTAACATGTTCTTCAGATCACATGTGTTAACTTCTACATGGAGAAGTTTGACTTATGACTAAAGACAATCAGATAAAGTTAAAATCATATCTATTGATATAAAAACACTTTACAGTGATAAAAGCATACAGTTCAATAGACAATAAAGAGGATCAGATACAAAATACTAAAGTGTGTTTATGATGACAAGTGAGAGAAATCCAAGTGAGTGGCTCTCTTACTATGAACTGTCCTTGAGAAGTGGTAGGCTAATGGGAATCTCTTGAATGAGCTTCTGGGAATATCTATTGTCAAAATAAGGAGATAATTTGGAGAGTTACAGTTAGGCAGACCAAAATATGCTGGATTGCTTTCCTTCAGTTCTTACTTCCAAAGGTGAGTAAGTAAAGCCACGAGTTACTTTTAATTTTAACTTGATTCCTCACCCCAGTGAGTCTTTTGTTTTATCCTAACATCTCACACTCACTTTTCCATTTATCAACATCTTCATAAATAAGTGCCTGTTTTGATAGCTTACATCACTTTTTTTTTGTTTGGGGCCCATGCCTGGTGATGCTCTAGGATGACTCTTGTCTATGTACTCAGAAATTACTCCAAGAAGGCTTGGGGATCATCCATTAGGCCAGGGATTGAATCCAGGTTGGCTACGTGTAAGGCAAACTGTCTACCTACTGTGCTCTGACTCTGGCCCCCAGCTTAAATCACTTTGTTTCAATTACACCCACTCTCAGGTATTCAGAATAATTATAATAACAACACATATAACAGTGAAACATTGTTTATTTGATAGAATAGGGAACGTGCAATGAAGCGTTGTTTTTGCAATACAGGACTTTATATTCCAGTGTAAGTTAACTTCACACACTACTCTACTTGAGAGTCTAACAGTAGGAAATTTAGGGAAGCTGCATAGAGAAACAAGGCTGCAGTAGGCAGACCTGGAGGTTTTAGGTTCTGGAGACTTTTGGAGCCAGAAGTTACATTGGAAGCATCCAGGTGAGAAAAAGAATCCAAGTAAAATACAGAGCCAGAAGACTGGAGTGATAGCACAGTGGTCTTGCATGTGGCCAACCCAGGACAAACTCTGATTTGATTCCCAGCATCTTCTATGGTCCCCTGAGCCTGCCAGGAATAATTTCTGAGTGCAGAGCCAGGAGTATCTCCTGAGTGCCACTGGGTATGACACCTCCACACACACACACACAAACAGAGCAACCACAGCACAGCCACTCTGCTTCTCTCTGCACCTGCAACCACGCACTCATTTTAGTCAAGGAGCACCTACACTGGACATAGAAAACATCACACTACAACCACAACTATGTGAAAACAATGCAGGGCCCCACCATGCTTTGGGAACAAAGATGGTAGCTCTAATGACTAGAAAAATACCAACACCTATTGACCCTCTCAGATAAGGACTTTAGAGAAGAAATATGAAAGGTGTTCATAGAACACAAAGAAAGCATGGAACAAATGGAATGTGTCACAAACAAGAATCAAGTGAACATAAGAGTAGAAATAAGAACAATTCAAACCAAAAGAGCAGGGCAAAAAAACTTGGTAGGCAAAGTGAAAACCTCATTAAAAAGCCTCCCCAACTGAGTAACAGCAGTTGAAGACAGAATCAGTGAGCTGAAAAATGAGATGCATAACAACTCCATACAACAGAAGAGGATAGAAAAGAGCCTAAAAACAAATGATCAAATAATGGGAAAAGCCCTAAAAATGGGAACAGATGAAAATAGAAATATTTGATAAACTCAACAGAAAAAAAACATAAGAATCATTGAAGTCCCAGAGGCACAGGAAAAAATCCCCCATGACTTTTCAATAATCAAGTACATCATCACAGAGAAACTCCCAAAGCTAAAGATTGAATGCAACCAAATCCTAAATACCTGAAGAGTACCACCCAAAAGATACCAAAGTAAAGCATCCCAAGACACGTCCTAGCCACAATGATGAACTACATAGATAGGGATGGGATACTTAATGCATAAAGATCAAAAAGGAAAATTTTATTCAAAGGAGCATCCCTAAGATTTACTGTAGACTTGTCTCAAGAAACCCTCAAGGCCTAAGGCAGTGATGGGATATAGTAACAAAATTCAATGAAATGTTTGCATAGCCAAGAGTACTTTACCCAGCCAGACTTACATTCATATTTGAAGGAAAGATGCACCGCTTTAAAGATTAACAAGAGTTTAGAAATTTTACAGACTCAAAACCAGCCTTAAAGGATGAAATGAAATGTCTAATTTAAGGTAAGAGAGATGACACAACATATCAAACTCCTACCAAATGATGATACTAAATCCCATGAAAATCATCTCTCTCAATGTCAATGGACTAAATGCACCTGTTAAGAGACACAGAGTGACAAAAATGGATCAAAAGTCAATACCCAACGTTTTTCTGTCTACAAGAAACACAGACTCAAACTCAAAGAACAGAGGACAATCATTCAAGCAAATAATTCCCTTAAAAAGGCCACAGTGGAGATACTAATCAGATGACAGACTTTAGACTTAAAAAGTTATCAGGCACAAGAATGGACATTTCCTAATAATTAAGGGATATGTTCAACAGGAAGAAATTATACTCCTAAACATATATACACTCAATGAGGGATCAACAAAATATTTTAAATAATTACTGAAAAACTTGAAGTAAGATATCAATAAACAACAAAATAATAGTGAGACACTTCAACACTGCTTTGTCACCACTTGATATGTCAACTAGGCTGAAACCTGAGAAGATTATACTAACATTGAAAGGAGCAGTGGAAGAAATTGGCCTAGTATATATATAGGTCTCCAACCACAGGAAACTGAATATACATTCTTTTACAACTCAAATAGCTCATTCTCCAAAATAGACTACATGTTAGGCTATAAAACATACCAACATAAAATAAAGATGATAGAAATTGTACTATCGACCTCTCAAACCATGATGCACTGAAATTAGAAGTGAATAACAAGCGGACACAGAGGAGAAATTTTAATACCTGTAAATTAAACTGCTCACTACTTAATGATCAGTGGGTCAGAGATGAAATCAAAACAGAAATCCAAAGATTTCTAGAAACAAATGATAATGAAGACACAAATATCTTGAATCTGTGGGACACAGCAAAAGCTGTATTAAGAGAAAAATTTATACTTTTGCAAGCATCCATGATGAAGGAAAAAGATGCCTACATAAATAACTTAATGTCACAGCTTACAAAACTGGAAAGTGAACAACAAAATGAAACAAAAATCGGGAGATGGAAGGAAAAAAATAAAGCTTCAAGAAGAAATCAATGAATGGGAAATCCAAAAAAGAGTAGGAAATTTAGGAACATAAATAATTATGTGTCATATAAATACAAGGTTAAAAGGCATCTTGAAGGCCACTGGACATACTAGAGGACTTGAAGTATACAGTAATAGAGAGGGGTTTGACATGAACTAGTAGAGTTTTTCACAACCCTTTTCCAATTACAGCCTTTTCTCTACTTTGTTTTCTTCATTGACCTACAGTTTCTACCAGTTTGGCCCATATTCTTGTGCTGTGTCCCCTTAATTTAGGCAATTTTCATCTGTGAAGCCCCTGGGAATATTCTGAGAGTACTTCCAAATGAGGAATGGTCAAGTAGGGCAGATAGGATAGGGTATTGCAAACACAGTCTTTAGTATGAATAAAGATACAAAAATGATAACGTTTTCAGGAAGATGCAGGTGGGGAAGGCCTTTAAGGTGTTAAGGGAAAAAAGATTCAACGTATTTGCTGAAGAAAGTAAATACGACTTTACCCAAGGAACTACTATAGTAGGATATTTTTGTAGCACAGAGAAATTGGGTTTAACTATAAATTTAATAAGGATAATCAGATTTTTATAGTTAGGAATCACTGTGCTACTCAGTTGATATAAAATTACTAAAAGAAAATATTAGGATGAATGTAATTATAGATAAACCTTGTTTGAACCGACATAATCTCTACACTTATAATTTTGAGAAAAGTATATTTACTGTCTTCATCTGTAATGTTCAAATAGTAAGAACTATCTCTTATAGAGTTTTATAACCAATATGTAAAAGTAGAGTGCCTAGCAAAAATAATTGCATAAAATAGCTATTAATGTTATCAATGGTCTCTGATGCAGAAAAACTAAGTAAACAGAAGTTTAATTCGTTATTTTGAAAATCAGGCAGAATGCAAAGAATGTCATATTATTTGCCCTCACTTTTTTTCACCAAGAGAACACTGCAATTTAGACAATAGGGAGATACATTAATATGTACTTTAATAAAAAGATATTTCATAATATTTTAATTTATATTAAATATTAAGATATTAAATATTGCTATTTATTCCATTGAAATGTAGAGCCTACTGTCCTCTGTCTTGAACACTGGATGAATTAATGACTTATTTATCAACAGTACAACAAAAAAGTTGCTCTTTAACTTTTGAGGTTAGATTATAGGAAGCCTTACAGATTCACACTGCATAAAAAATTGCAATTTCATCCCTTGGTCTTATATATTTTGTGGTTTAGAGATGAGGTACTTATGTGCATCAACGTCAAAGAGGCAACACTTTTTAAAGATTGAACAAAATCTAATGGTGAGGTGAAACTAGAGGATGCTCCACATCATCCTGACTTCGAAGTAGGATATGCACAGAAACCTAGCTCTCTAACTACAGAAACCTGATACCAACAACAGAGAGTGTGCAAAAAAAATTGCCACAGAGAATGACTCAGGGGTAGGACAACCCAATATGCCTGTAACCCAGAGTTGGTCTTATGCCAGAATATTTCAGGGTTAAGGTCTCCTTGTATTTAGGCCAAAGCCTTTCCTTTCTATTTCCCCCATATTTTTCTGGGCCTATGCAAACAATTGCCACTTTCACACCATTTTTTACTGTATTTCTTTAACTCTTATCTTTAAAAAAAAAAGAAGAGCTTACTAAACCTTCTGCTATTGCTTTAATGAGTTCATTGGTGATACAATTATTTTCATAAATATACTTGCTACTGAACTGTTGGGTCCCGTTTACTTCTTTATTGGTTGTTTGTTTATCCACAAAGAGCTCCCAGATTGAGAAATTGATTCCCATCCCCTTGTCCCTTTTGGGGGAAATCTTGGTAATATTTATCTGCAGCAAATAATCCACACAGACAGGAGGGTTAAGCGGTAAATGGTTGGGCGAAGAGACTCCTTTGTCAGCCTACTGCTAGCTCCAAAACACACCTCCAGCCAGCCAGCCAACTCTGGCAAAAGACCCTGAACGCCTGGCACCCAAGCTATTTATTTGGCTCTCAACAGCGCCTCCACCTGGAAGGTCAAGGTGGGACAATAGGCAAAGGATAAGCCTATGGAAATATTTTCATATACAACACTGAACTTTTCTTCTTTCCTTTCATTTCCATTTCTTTAGTTTATCTTTCTATTTTCTATTTTTTAATACCTTTGTTTTTGGTCATCTCGAAATAAATGCATTATGATCAGTTATGTCAATTATGTGATGCATTTTCTTTAAACAAATTTAATACAAAATTTAAAAATAAATGAACAAATTATAATAAGAAAATTATTGAAAATAAAATTAAAATAATTTTCTAAGGAGGTGCCACAGGGAGAGGGAGGGATTGGTGGCAGTAATATTGACACAGGTGGTGAATTTGGAGTCTGAAAAATTAATGTCCAAATCTCTCATTACTACAATCTTTGCAAAGTGTGGTATCTAAATAAAACAGCTAGTTATAAAAAGGTTACAACTACTACTTTCTCAAGATGTCTGAACTTAAGGGAGGAGACCAGGTTGCATGAAGAAGTGGGAGAAGGTCTTGCCTTCATGTAGAGCTGCTGGTACCCACCATGTAAAACATTAGGTGTGTAGTAGTGGGCGATGGAGCTGTTAGCAAGATGCACATGCTAATCTGCTACATTATGAACACCTTCCCCAAGGAGTACATCCCCCAGTGTTCAACAGTTATATTGCCTAGAGGTTGATAAACATGCACAGATGAACCCAAACCTATGAGACAGAGTTGGCCTGGAGAGTACAACTGCCCACACACTCTGCTATACCCAGACTAAGATCTTTGTCATCTCTTTATTACCAGTCTGCCCTCGTATGAGAATCTGCAGCACAACAAGCATCTCAATGTGTGTCACCACTGCACTAATGATAAGCACCAAGAAGGACCTGAAAGCCCAGCATGAAACCAATGGTGCCTCAAGGGCCAAATGTCCATTAAACTTCAGTAGGGTCAGGCTCTGGGTGAGCAGTTACATACAGTGTGCTAACTTGAGTGCTGGTCCTGCAGTTAGAAAATGTCAAAGAAGTATTTGCTGAACTATCTAAGCCTTGCTTCAGCCCACACCCATCAAGCATGGTTGACTCTTTGTTCTCTCGAGATCCTTGCCCTCGGCTCAGATGCATCTCCTTGCCTATCACCAGTTGTGCCTTGGCCATCTTGTCTGGCCCAACTATGACTTAAGTACTAATTCTGGAGCCCCTTTGCCAGAGATTTCCCTAAATGTCCTTTTCTATGAATGCCTTTTTCTCCTTACATAGGTCCACAGTCAAAGGGACTTTGTGCCCTTTCCCACTCTGCTTGGGAAGACCAGGTATTCTCAGGAGTTCACCAAGGCCAAGGATGGACCTCCTCTCCATGGAGCCAACTCTGTGCCCCCTTCCAATCTTCCCTTACTAACCAGTTAATTCATCATTTTACAGATGTCCTCGCCTATTGTGGTGCCTTCTCTCAGGTCAGGCAGTCTCAGCATTACCTAACCTTTTCTTATAGTTCCTTTCGATCCTCGTGGCACTAATATTCTGTTTCTTAAGAAGTAGCCATAGTATCTTGAGAAAATAAAGGACTAAGTGCCCACTCTACCCTCTGTGTTATTGGGGACTTTTCCTACCCCAATTAGCATCAATAAAACCTCCTGTCTCCAGAAAACAGAAATCAACACTGGAAGAAAGATGAAAAGGGAAGTAATAGAGAAATAGGGGTCTGGTCTTTGATTATATTGGGGATAAAGAAGAATGGTATACCTGTCCATCCAAGGCATAGACTCAACAACACTGAAAATATGAGAGCTAAGATGAAACCACCAAATTTTGTTGTGTCATCTAAAGTTGAAGGTGGGTGAGGAGGTTAGCTGGGGGTAAGGTTGACCAAGTATGGGAGCACTGGTTATGGGAGTTACATTAGTGGTGGGATTGGTATTAGAATATGATATGCCTAAAACTCTACTATCAATAATTTTGTAAACAATAGTTATTTAATTAAATAAAATTCAAAAAATAATGTCTTTCTCCATTGAAGATAAACAAGAATTCCAAATACTTGTAACTGTTCTGACTACACAGAATTCTAAGCTATATGAAGATGTTTTATAGAGAAACAGAAAGGACCAGTTTTAGCATTTTCATCCAGGACAGCTTAGCTTAAGCACGAGCTAAGTGAATGAAGAATTCATTTTGAACACCCCAGCCCCTAAAGAAGAACCAGCTGAAGAACAAATTAGAACACAATGCCACATGATGCTGGACAAGAGATGAGCCTTTAACACTACATTTT
Organism: Suncus etruscus; assembly: GCF_024139225.1. Lineage (NCBI taxonomy): Eukaryota > Metazoa > Chordata > Mammalia > Eulipotyphla > Soricidae > Suncus > Suncus etruscus. The sequence continues at coordinate 33,373,394 of NC_064868.1, forward strand.
GTGTCTTTGTTCTTAACTCACAAAACGCTGGATAGAATAACATTATTTTTGTTATACTACCATGTTTTCAGTGTCTACAAAGAACCTTGATGACTTATAGTTCTAATGCCACAGAACTCCATCAATTTATGTTCTGTGGGAAAATAATCTCTTGTTTTTAGGGATTGAATGTGTACAGGAGGTAAGTCACTTGCCCTATGTGAAGTCAAACTTAGTTTGATTCATTGAACCTCATATCATCCCTCTGGCACCAAACATGGACCCCAAGTATTTCTAAGGGTAATTTTTAACTACTAAGTCAGGAATAGTCCTAGAGAATTGCCAGATATAGCCCTGAAGTCTTTGTTATTTCTCTTTTGAACCACATAATTTCCTTAAAATATTCAGTAACCTGCATCAGTAAAATAAAACTGTTAATTCAAATTTTTATTTTTGTAATACACAAAATGAAATAGCAAAATCATCTTATATGTGATCCGTTTTTTTCATGAAGCCATAAATAATGTGTCAGACAAGTTCGTGTTTGAATCTAATGGCTAATTAGCTAATTCCTTAGCTTAATTTATAGTGATATTGTAGTCCAAAGTTTCTTAAGTGGCAGCCATATAGCTTCCCTCCATGACTTTAAAATATTGCAAGTGATCCCAGTTGAAAATTGCGTAAGTAGAAAGCTGTATCATGAAAGAGCCACATGGTTGAAAAGACTGGCAAAGTGTGAGCAACATAAGGTTGAGCAACCCCCAGGTTATATGATACATCTTCCATCTCTGAAATGAAAAGTAAAGAGACATCTTCAGATGACATATGATGTCATCCATTCATGTAGTAAATAAAGAACAAAGCAACAAGATTACTCTTCTGAACAGGCCATAAACCTACAATGAAATATTAAGAAAAAATCAAGACATGAGAGCATGAAATAACTAAATGTAATGTATAGCAGCATTGGCTGTCTCCTATGTGAACTATAAACCAATAAAGCGGTCATTAGGACCATGTACCAAGTACATGTGAATTACACAATAGTTGGAACATAACTCAGAAATCAAGTGTCATTGTCACTTGTAAGAAAATGCCAAATTTATGGGAAAAATAGCTCATGTGTTTTCATTAGTAAATTTAGGAAGACTATGATAACCTGTCTCTTCAGTCATTTCCCTCTTGATTAGTATTGTAAGCAATACTAAGCATATGACCTTATAATATGGTAATGTTTGTAGTTTGTGACATGAGAGTAATCCTTGCTCTAACTTTCCTCATATTTTTCTTCTCCTTCCCAATTCTTCCTGTAACCAATATATCAAGGTTAGCCAATTCTGCTTCTAACATTTTCCATCACTTTAGTTAAATAACATTTTCTGACTCATATACTGTTACCGCTAATAGGCTGCACTTTTTCCATTTCTGTCAGTCCCATTTTAATCAATTTGCTCCTAAGATTAATTTAAAAGACAACTATGTACATTATCATTTCAAAATTTCATATATAGTCAAGTGTCTGTCTTAAAATATCAAGATGTTTCAAGTTCTTTGAGCATAAAGTCTAATTTCTGAACATATTATAAAAGGTCATTATTTTTTGGCCTTGGTTTGCTAATTTAGCTATTATCAGTTTTATGCTACACAACATCAATTAAAATAATTATATTTATGAGCCTTATAATTTATAGCAATTTTATGCTTGTCATTCACCTAGAAAATATCATTCTTTAAAACATACATTCTTCAAAACAAAGTAAAGTAACCTTATCAATGAGATCTATTTTTTTTTGGTTTTGGCCCACACCAATGATGTCAGGGGTTCCTCCTGGATATGCACTCAGAAATCACTCCTGCCTTGTGGGACCACACGGGAGGCCGGGGGATCCAACTACAGTCCATCATAGGTCAGTGTGTGCAAGGCAAATGCCCTACTGCTTGCTCCACTGCTCTGGCTCTCAATGAGATCTATTTTATCATACAAACAAATTAAATGGATTTCTCAAATATGTAAGTATATACGTAAATTGCATCTGTGTGGTTCCATTTTTATACTTTAAAAACAAATAAGTCTTTTTAAAGATATTGATTTTTGAATTTTTAACATCTAGTGATCTGCCTCATGGTTAATAAAAACTAAATAAACTTTCGGGGCCGAAGCAGTGGTGCAAGCAGTAGGGCATCTTCCTTGCACGTGCTAACTTAGGATAGACTGCGGTTCAATCCCCGACATCCCATATGGTCCCCCAAGCCAAGAGCAATGTCTGAGTGAATAGTCAGCAATAACTAACCCCTGAGCATAATGGGTTGTGGCCCAAAGACCAAAAAAAATCGAACTTTCACTTGAATTAAACCAACCATACTTAAGAACATTAATATTGTTAGTGTTTCCTGATTAAGAGTAAAACTCCATGGCAATATAATAATTCTGGTGGTTCTGCCTGGGGAATGACAGGCATCGATTTCACAATCTGTTTTTTCTATAAAGAAAATGTCTGCAATAGAAAATATCATACTTAGAAGTCTAAAAAGATGTGGTGATCTAGTCATTCTGTTCTCATCTAAAGACTTGCTGAGATTCTATTTGGAGGAAAAGATTGATTTTCCAAGCTCAAGGTAAACAAGACATTGAACAAATGTCAAAAGCATGACATAGACTTAGATATTTCACTGTGACATTGGTAGTGTCCTTACATCTCTTCTGGAACCAAATTCAAAAGAGCCTGCTGTGGGCTCTGAACTAAGCAGTGACCATGAATTTACAAAGCTTCGTTAACTATGGACTCTGCTATTAAACAATTGAAAACTTAAGGAAGGATTTTTCTCTAAACTTTGTAATTTTATATTTTAAAACAATTACTTCTTTACTCCTTGATATAAAATCTTATACCTAAAAACATTTTAAGTAAGTCATTTCATTAAGACATATATTAAATTAGAAAGCTCTAAAATTATATTAGTAAGGTAATCCCTTTTGCCAAATTAAAGTTATCTGTAAACTATTAATAAGTTTAAAGAATCTTCAGATTTGAGATCAGCTCAGAAATCAGAGAATGAGTTGAAACCTGAAGGTATGGAAACAAAATAATCTTCACACTGATAATTCAACTAGATAATCATTCAGATTTGAGAATGATACAGAGATTCAGGAAGAGGCAACAGATTTGGGAACTTATAACCTTGAAACCAGTTATACAAGACACATTAAAAGAACTTCTTTAAATGACAAGAAAAAAGTGCCAGTCTGTAGAGTTGAGGATGGTTCTCATAGTGCTGACAGTTGCCCTCTACTAGATTAAGGGAGGTATGTTCACTCCTAGCTCTTTAAGGGATTAATTAACATATAATTCCTATTAAATGGTCTATCTTACCAGGTTTTTATATACATAGATATTTCATTACAATCTATTACTTAAGGTAGGAATTTAAGAAATTCTTTCTTTTGGGGGTGCCACACCCATTGAAACTCAGGGGTTGCTTCTGGCTATGCACTCAGAACTCTCTCTTGGCTTTGGGGTCCATATGGTATGCCAGGGGATCTAACCACAGTCCATCCTAGGCCAGCTATGTGCAAGGCAAATTCCCTACTACTGTGCCAATGCTCTGGCCCCAGAAATATCTAATTTCTAATATAACACCAGTATATCTTTTTCTTAGGATGTAATCCCTATTTTATAGGCCTATTAATATTTCCCCTAACAGTCCTTAATTCTTTGCATTCTTACTAAATTCTCCATTTTTAGGCTTTACCTATTCCATGTAAATTCCAAAATGTTAGAAAAAAACTAAACCCAAAATAGTTTTTATTATTTGTTGCTTGTTTATACTTTTATTTTTGTAATTTCTTTATTTACAAAATATATTTTAAACATTGGTAACAAAAATGTTGTAGTGTGTTTCAGTCATAGAATGTATACCCTCTTTCACCAGTGCAATTTTCCTGCCTCCAATGTCCCTCATTTACAGCCACAATTACTCCCACCTGTCTTCTGGACAGTCATTCTATTTATCTCACTATTATTATCATGGTAGTTGTCGGTGCAGTTATTTCTTTAACTGTGCTCAATACTCTTTGTTGTAAGCTTCACATTATTGGCTGGTCCTTCCAGCTCTCATCTCTATTATCTCTGGTTAATATCACCATATTTTCATTTATTTTTATATCCTAAATATGAGTGAGATTATGTCTATTTCTCTCTGATTCATTTCCCTCAGTATAATAGTTCCAATATCCGTCCACATATAAATTCATTTTTAACAGCTGCATAGTATTCCATTGTGTAGATGTACCATCATTTCTTTATCCACTCATCTGTTGTCAGGCACCTTGGTTGTTTCCAGATTCTGGCTATAGTAAATAGTGTTGCAATGAACACAGGAGTGCAGAGCGCATTTTTGTACTGTATATATTACTAGAAGTGGAATTGCTGGATCATATGGGAGCTTAATTTCCAGCTTTTTGAAGAATATCTTTATTGTTTTCCATAAAATCTAAAAAAAATGGCATTCCTACCAGCAGTAAATGAGAATTATTTTCTTCTCACATCCACACCAGCACTAATTGTTCTTGTTCTTTGTTATGTGTGTCAGTCTCTGTGGTGTGAGAAGATACCTCATTGTTGACTTAGATCTCCCAGGCGATTAGTGATATGTACCATTTTTCATGTGCCTTTTGGCAATCTTTATTTCTTTTTTGAGGAAATGTCTATTCATTTCTTCTCCCCAGTTTTTGAGGGGGTTAGATGATTTATACTTGTTATGTCAGTATGTCTTAGATTTTAACCCCTTATCTGATAGGTATTGAGTGAATAGTTTTTCTTATTTTTTGGGTGGCATTTATATACTCATCACTGTTTCCTTTGAACTGCAGAAGCTTCTCAGTTTATGTAATCCCACTTATTTATCTCTGCTACTACTTATTTGGACAGTGGTGTTTCCTCCTTGAGAAGGATTTTAGTCTCAATGTCATGGAAAGTTTTGTCTATATTTTCTTCAATATACCTTATAGTTTTGGGTCTGATATCAATTTCTTTAACCCATTTTAATTTGACCTTTGTTCATGGTGTTAGAGAGAGGTCTCAGTTCACTTTTTTCTGCATGGGCCTGACCAATTGTCTCAACACCACTTAATGAAGAAGATTTCCTTGCTCCATTTTGTGTTTCTTGCCCCTTTGTCAAAGATTAATTGATTGTATGCCTGGGGTCATTCTCTAAATACTCAAGTTTATTCCATTGATCTGAGGATCTTTATTTTAGCACAATATTATAATAATGATTATTGATTTGTAGTACAATTTAAAGATGAGGAAGTGATGCCTCCTATTTTCTTTTTCCTAAGGGTTAATTTAGCTATTTGTGGTTATTTATTGTTCCAAATGAATTTCAGTAGTGTCTGATCCACTTCTTTGATGAATGTCATAGATATCTTTAGAGAAATTGCATTAAATTTGTATAATGTTTTGAGGAGTATTGCTATTTTAATGATGTTCATCCTCCCAATCCATGAATAGGGTATATATCTCCATTTCCTTGTGTCCTTTTTATTTCTTGAAGAAGTGTTTTTTAGTGCTCTTTGTATAGTCCTTCACCTATTTATTTAAGTTGACTCCAAAGTATTTGTGTTTCTGTGGTACTATTGTGAATGGAATTTTTATGTCTAATTTTCTATAATTATTTGTGTATAAGAAGGCTATTTATTTTTTTTATTTTGGAGTCACACACGACAGTGCTCAGGGGTTACTCCAGGCTGTACGCTCAGAAATTGCTACTAGCAGGCTCAGGGGACCATATGGGATGCTGGGATTCAAACCACCAGCCTTCTGCATGCTATCTCTCCAACCCCAAGGCTATTCATTTTTGCATTTTATTTTGTAGCCTGCCACTTTGCTATACAAATCTATTGTTTCTAGAAGCTTTTTGGTATAATCTTTAGAATTTTTAATATAGTATCATATCTTCTGCAAACAACCAGAGCTTGACATCTTCCTTTCCTATCTGGATTGTCTTGATATATTTTTCTTGCCTAATTGTTATGGCAAGTATTTCCAGTATATGAATAAGAGTGGCTAGAGGCAGCCTTGCTTATGCCAGATCTTAGGGGAAAGGCTTTCAGTTTTTCTCCATTGAGTGTAATATTTGCTATGGGCTTGTGGTAAATTGCCCTGACTATATTGAGAAAACTTACATCTAGTCCTAGCCTATTGAGAGTTTTTAACATGAATGTGTGTTTTACTTGATCAAATACTTTCTCTTCAGCTATTGATATGACTGTATTATTTTACTTTTTGTCATGTGGTGTATTATGCTGAGTGACTTGTGTGTCAAACCATCCTTGCATCTCTGGAATGAATCCTACTTGGTCCTGGTGTATGGATTTTTTGATGAGTATTTGGATCATATTTATTTGATTTTTTTGAGGATTTTTGTATCTGTGTTCATAAGGTCTGTAGTTTTCTTTTTTGTGGCATCTCCATCTGCTTTTGGTATCAGGGTGATGTTAGCTTCATATAAACTATTTGGGAGTATTTCTGTTTCTTTAATTTCCTGGAAGAGCTTGAAAAGTATTGGCAGTAGGTCCTCTTAAAAGGTTTAAAGAATTCATTAGTGAATCCATCTGGGCGTGGGCTTTGTTTTTGTTTTTGAGAATAATTTTGATTACCATTTTATTTTTTTAAATAGTGAAACAGCTTTTAAGATATGCAGATTATCTTGGTTCAACCTTGGTATACTTATAACTAGGAAGTTATAAGAATCCAAGTATTTATCCATTTTTTCTAGGTTCTTTTATTTTGTGATATGGAGTTCTTCAAAGTAATTTCTGATTACTCTCTGAATTTCTGTAGTATCTGTAGTAATCTCCATTTCTGATTTGGCTTATTAATTTTCTCTCTCTCCCTTTAAGAGTTTTGCATGGGGCCAAGAGGTGGCGCTAGAGGTAAGGTGTCTGCCTTGCAAGCGCTAGCCAAGGAAGCACTGCAGTTCAATCCCCGGAGTCCCATATGGTCCCCACAAGCCAGGGGCAATTTCTGAGCGCTTAGCCAGGAGTAACCCCTGAGCATCAAATGGGTGTGGCCCAAAAGAACAAAAAAAGAGTTTTGCTAATGGTTTATCAATCTTCTTTTTTCATTTCACAAAACCAACTCTTGCTTTCATTAATCTTTCAGATTGTGTTTTGGATTTCTAATTTATTAATAAAAACAAAATCTTATTAATGACAATGAAGACATTCTGATTATCCCAATGAGTCTAAGTACAAAATTAATTGAATGTAATATACTTTAGGTACCAGTTGTAAACTCATTTAAATTAATGGGAGTAGGTATTAGAATATAGTGTATTAAATTATTTGAATACAATGAAGACATTCTGATTATCCCAATGAGTCTAAGTACAAAATTAATTGAATGTAATATACTTTAGGTACCAGTTGTAAACTCATTTAAATTAATGGGAGTAGGTATTAGAATATAGTGTATTAAATTATTTGAATACATAGTTAAAATTATAGCAACCATAACAAGTTGACTTTTATTGATTTGTTTTATGATAATGCCATTTGTCATTTGCTTGACCAAGCAATATGAAGTAAAATTTTATGTGCCTGCTAAGGTGTGGGATATGTGAGGGAAACTGGGGACATTGAGGAGTGACAGTCACAGCAGTGGTGGGATTGGTGTTAGAATAATGTATGCCTGAAACAACTGTTTTATCAACATTAGGTTAGTTATAATATTTTAATATGAATAAATAAAATTACAACAGTTTTGCAGAGGCTTCTACTTTTGAAGTTAAGGAATTAAATCTATTCTGTGAGAATAAATCAATTTCAAAGACAACTATTTCATTTAAACATTTTTCACAGCCTTACACATACTTTAAAAATTCATTTTTAATTATCTTATTGAAACACCATGGTTAAAAGGCTATTCATAACACAGTAATTCTTCTTGTTTTTCCACAGATACAGTTATATCTGTGGAAAATCTTGATTAAGTTTTAATCATACAATGTATAACACCCTTCACCAGTGCTAATTTTCTGTCCCCAGTGTCACAGTTTCCCTCCTGCCTTCCCCCTACCTAACTCTAGGATACATATTTTTCTTCTCTCTCTCTTTTTCCCTCCCCCCTCTCTCTTTCTATTCCCTTTTAGACATCATGTTTTGCAATATTTTTACTGAAAGTGTATCATGCATATTTTATCTATGGAAAAAGCAGAAACAAGACTACAATTTCCCCAAAGTCGCAGTGTGATAGGATAGCAGAATTAGAACTAATTTGGAAATTTATTGTACAACATATTGTCATTTGAAATATAAAGTTGGGCACTGATAGTTTTTACTTTACTTAAACTTGTTCCTTATTTTATTAAATAAGAAGCATTTATTTTTTCTTAAATTTATGAGACTTTTTCTTTTTACCTCTTGTTATTTCTCATATTTCCCCTTTATTCTTTTTTTAATTTTCCCCTTTATTCCTACCAATCAATACTGCTTTTCAAATTACCCTTTTAAAATATGCATGCATCTTTTGTTTGTTTTTTGTTTTGGGGTCACACACTCTGTGACACTCAAGGGTTACTCCTGGCTATGTGCTCAAAATTTGCTCCTGGCTTAGTGAACCATATGGGACGTCGGGGATCAAATCACAGTCTGTCCTAGGTCAGCCACATGCAAGGCAAGTGCCCTACCTCCCAGGCCCCAAGATGCATGCATCTTAATTTATCTAACAATATACGTTTTATTTTTTATTTAAGCATCATGATTACATACATGGTTGTATTTGGGTTTCAGTCACAAAAAAGAACACCCCTCTTCACCAGTGCAACCTTTTTACCACCAATGCCCCTCATCTCTCTCCTTCCCCACCCCTCTGCCTGTATTCCAGACAGTCATTCTACTTCTCTCACTCATTAACATTGTCATGAGAGTTACTATAGTCATCTCTCTAAATAAACTCACCACGCTATGTGGTGAGCTTCATATCAAGAGCCAGTCCTTCTAGCCCCCATCTCTGTTGTCTTTGGGCATTACTACAATAATGTCTTTTGTTTTGTTTTTAAAACCCATAGATGAGTGAAACTATTCTGTGTCTATCTCTCTCCCTCTGTCTTAATTCAATCAGCATAACAGATTCCATGTACATACATATATAGGAAAATTTCATGACTTCATCTCTCCTGATGGCTGCATAATATTTCATTGTGTATATTTACCACAGTTTCTTTAGCCATTTATCTGTTGAAGGGTATCTTGGTTGTTTCCAGAGTCTGGCTATTGTAAATAGTTCTGTAATGAATATAGGTGTGAGGAGGAATTTTTGTATTGTGTTTTTGTGTTCCTAGGATATATTCCTAGAAGTGGTATAGCTGGATCACATGAGAGTTCAATTTCCAGTCTTTTGAGGAATCTCCATATTTTTCCATACCCATCAGATAAGGGGCTAATATCAAAAATATACAATGTACTATCAAAACTTAACAAGAACAAAATCTAACCCCATCAAAAAATGGGGAGAAAAATGAACAGACAATTTCTCAAAGAAGAAATACAAATGGTCAAAAGGAACATGAAAAAATGTTCCACATCACTGACTAATCATCAGGGAGGTGCAAATCAAAACAACAATGAGGTACCACCTCAAACTATAGAGACTGGCACACATCACAAAGAATAAGAACAATCAGTGCTGCTGGGAATGCGGAAAGAAAGGAACTCTCATTCACTGCAAGTAGGAATGTCTTCTCTCCAGCCTTTATGAAAAACAATGTGCATTTTAGTAAGTGCTTTAGTGAAAAAGAAATGGCATAAATAAATCAAAGAGTAGTATTGAAGATTAACAGTAAATATACAATGAATAAACACAATTCTCAGTATATTCTCATTGGTGAAATGCCAGAAAATGTTTCTACTCATAAGAGAAAAACTGTTCTTTCACTTGGGGAAAATAAAGTATGTTTTGTGCCTAGATTGTGTTCATAAATGTTAGTTATTGGATAGTAAGGAATGAAAAATAATATTCCTCTACTCTTCTAATTTTTGATTAAAATGTGCTAAAATCACATGATAACCTGAGAAAAACAAAGTTTGATAACATGTATATGTCCTGTAAACATTGAAGAGACCAAAGAAAACAGTGTAATTCACTGAAATATATGGCTCATGCCATTATTTGAAATACTTTCAGTTGAACACACAAAAAATGTTGAGTGTTGGGTCTAAGTTTTTTTTTAACAATTTATAGAAAAAATACACAAAAGCAAAATGTCTGGTAAACAAATGTTTGTTGGGCCCAGTAGAAATAATGGGAAAAGGAGAAATGTTAACAAGTAGTAGACTCACCAAGAAATTATATCTGCATTCTTTGTGTTTTACTCTGCCTTCTTTGAAAATAATTACCCACCTTTTCTTCCTAGAATTGCCATATATATTGACTAATCTTATTTAAATATTGTTTTTGGAGATACACAAGTTACACAGTTTTCCTGGGTTCTTCCATTTAACTGGAGATGTACATAGTGTTGATAAATGTCTCTACGTTTTCTCAAAGTGATACTAGTTTACTTGTCCCATTTACCACTTTTATCCAAGGTCTTTATAGAAATCATTGATATATCTTTTTTTTCCCTCTGGGGCAGGAAAGGAGACCCCATTATAAATGGAGATTTTTATGTTATACAACTTTGTGCCCCTTAATGATGGGACTATAATATCTCAACTATGATTTTTTTAATTTGCTCCAATAGTGTTCTGGGATTGGGTACGAATTTATGTCATTGAACAACTACTGTTAGAGATGAAAAAGTGTTTCAATTTGCAGTCTGAAACTGTCCCCAAGTTAAAGCTTATTATATTGTCCTTAAGATGTGGAACTGATTTGTTTTCTATATTATTGAAAATCTTTCAGACATATTCATTTCTAGAACAGGGAGATTGAACCCAGACTGACATTAGCTCTAGCAATTAATTTTCCTCCATGATCTAGAATTTCTCACCTCTCTAATTCCCCAGACCTTAAGGATTCTTTTTTAGCTATCTCCTCAACAACATTGCATAGAATATATGCGATTCTCACTAATGTGACTTATTATATTGTCGTTTGAAAGGACAAAGTTGTAGTGTATATACATAGTGGTGTACTATGTGGTCATAAGAATGAAAGCTTGCAATTTGCTGCAACCTGAACAGAGCTCAAGGACATCACTTTAAATAAAATATTCAGAAGGAGAACAACAAGTATCAGATATCCTCACTAACCTGTGATATGTATAAAATCATATTGGACATTTTATGAGGACAAACACATAGATTTTACATGCATAACATATTATCAGATAGCATTGGAAAAGGGAGAGAGGAGAAAACTAATGGTGACAGAGACGGTGGAAAATGATATTGGGCACGTTGGTAGTGGGGAAGGTGCAATAACTATTTTCATCAAAGCTTGAGCATTAACATTTTTGTAAAAATTTAATATAAACAATAATAAAAATACAATCTAAAAGTAACCAGATTCTTAGTCCAGAATGACATAATTTTGGGTGGCATAAATTTAGATTTTTGTCAGACTTTAAAAATAATTTCTTAGTATAGCAGCATCTTTCACATTCACATTACGTATTTAAATGACTTTTTATACATGTATGTATATATATATATATGTTTACCCCCAACAGTTATAATAGCATAAAAGTCATGTCAATGAGAGATGTTGGAAGCCTTAGAAGTAGCAACAAAGCAGAAATAGTGCTACTTCCCTCCATTTTTAACCAAAATTATTATCCACAGGTAAGTGCTTATGGTAAGTACTGGTAAAAGTTTGTTGTTATGACATGCATAGAATGCATTTCACCAGCTCCATATGGCAGTCATAAAGCTGCTTCTAAGATCCTCTAGATCTACATGGCCTGGGAATTAGACCCCAGCACCTGAATTTTCAGGGAACTGTGATCTTAGGCGGGAGATAAAGATTGCCCTTTGTAGAAGGAGGACATTTAGTCCTGTTTCTGACACAGGTTTTTAGGTTCAACAATTCCCCTCACAGAAAATAATTTCAGGATTAGATGAATAGCGAGAAAACTAGTTTCATTTAGAAAATAAAAAGAGATTGAAAATAGAAATACCCCATAAACAAAAATGATTATACAACGCATGTTTGACAAAGGTGATTTTAGGATAAAAATGAGTGTCACTTCCTTTAGCAAAGTTGGTTTATAGGGTTTTCCCCAAGCTTCTGCAATGTGGAGCTTTCTAGTTGGATAAGATCCTATTTTACCAAGGCAAGATGTTGAGCATTTGAGTGTTTTTTTTTTCAAATTCTTATTTAGAGCCTATACTTGCTGATGAAGTTTCTCTTCTCTTTTACTGAGGGGAACAGCCTTCTCTAGGCTAGAGCTAGTACCATTTACCATTTATCCTTATTAGCCTTTTGATTCTGTATCTTCAAAGGGAAGCCCAGCATTGATAATTCTGCACTGCTTTTGGGCTACTGACTAAAGAAATTTTCTTCAGCTATCACACTTTGGTTTGTTACTTCCTGAAATGCAATGTCAAGGAGACTCAGATTATCTGCCTGCTTTCTACACACACACACACACACACACACACACACACACACACACACACACACACAACTTTCTACAGTATTTAATTTGTATCTAATAGAAAATGGATAGAAAGATAGTAGAGACAGTAGGGCTCTTGACTAGTAAGCAGTTGACCCAGATTCCATGCCTGGTACTTATATGAGCACCACTAGACTAACCCCTGAGCTCAGGCTAGAAGCAAATTATGTGCAAAGCCCAGTGTGCCTCAAAGATGAAATTATAAAAAATACAAAAACAAGAATTATAATACTATTAACATATTTTAAATAAGAATAAAGATTAGGGTCCAGAGAGATAGCATGGAGGTAAGGCATTTGTCTTGCATGCAGAAGGATGGTGGTTCAAGTCCCAGCATCCCGTATGTCCCCCGAGTCTGCCAGGAGCGATTTCTGAGCACAGAGCTAGGAGTAATCCTGAGTGCTGCCAGGTATGACCCAATAACAAACAAATGAAAACAATGAATAGGGGCCGGGCGGTGGCGCTAAAGGTAAGGTGCCTGCCTTGCCTGCGCTAGCCTTGGACGGACCGCCGTTCGATCCCCCTGTGTCCCATATGGTCCCCCAAGCCAGGAGCAACTTCTGAGCACAAAGCCAGGAGTAACCCCTGAGCGTTACCGGGTGTGGCCCCCCAAAAAAAAAAAAACAAAAAAAAAAAAACAAAAAAAAAAAGAAAACAATGAATAAAGATTGGTTTTGAAAGAGTCATATATGAAATGAAGTATATGTGGTTTTAATTTAAAAAATTACTTTATTGTCTTTTAAACATTTTACAAGATATCACTATAAGTATAATATATTTAGTATTTAGCTTTGAAATCTTTGAAATATTGTTATAACATTGTAAAAATTCATATATGAAAATCTGATTTTTTTTTGTTTTTTAGGTGGCCACACCCATCAGTGCTCAGGGGTTACTCCTAGCTCTGCACTCAGAAGTCGCTCCTATCAGGCTTCGGGGACCATATGGGATGCTGGGAACTGAACCAGGTCTGTCCTCGATTGGCTGTGTGCAGGGCAAATGCTCTACTGCTGAACTATCTCACAGGTTCCAAAATATGAAAAATTTAAAATTTATATTTTTTCTACATAATTCTGTTCTATGCAATATATGTGGTGGAATTTAGTATAGTATTAGCATAACATATGTGGCAGGCCTTTCTGAGAGTACAGCACTTTAAGTATTCTTGGTTTGGGGCCACACCTGTTGATGCCCAGTTGTTATTCTTCAAGATATATTTATGAATTACACCTGGAGGTACTGGGGAACCATATGAGGTACCAGGGATTCAATATGGGTAGGCTGCATACAAGGCCTGCACCCTACTTGCTTTACTATCACTTTCATCATAGCACTTTATTTCTTATATTTGTTCAAAATAAACCACAGAGACCTATGACATTAGTTACATTAAGATACCCAAAACCCAAATAAAGGTTTGTTCTGGCTGACAACTTGACCAAATTTTGACCTTAACACAAACACATACACACATACACGAATGTACTCACATTTATCACTAAATAGCTCATAACAGAATGACATTCTGAAAAAGGTTACAATTTTTATTTTTAAGGGTTTAAAAAGTATATTTTATTCCTTTTTGACATTATACCAAAATGATTGGAAAGATGATTGAGAACAGTAGAAGATTGTGTTTTTATATATATAAAATATTTATTTAAGCACCATGATTGTAGTTGGGTTTCAGTCATAAACAGAATATCCTCCCTCACCAGTGCAACATTCCCACCGTCAATGCCCCCTACTCCCCTACCCCTGCCTGTATTCGAGACAGGCATTCTACTTTTTTCATTCTTTAACATTGGCATGCTAGTTGTTAGTGTAGTTATTTCCCTAACAGCATTCACCACTCTTTGTTGTGAGCTGGTAACCATTTTCTCTCAATTAAAATGCCTTCTGAGGACATTTGACTGCTTACTACAAAATAGCTGAGTATGGGGGAAATATAAAGAAGCTATTTTAGCACTTTAAATTCTCACAGAAAAGGACATTATGTTTTCTAGTAGAGAGACTGTCAAAATGTGTAGGATATCAAACATTTGAAGAAGAAATTTCTGGCACATTGGCAACTGTGACTACCATGTCACTGTATAAGAAAACAGTCCCAGATGAAATATAAATAGTAGATTTTTATCTATTATAATGATAGAGACACAAGTCACTTTATTGGAAAAAATTGTGAACAGGAATGACCTCTGAATATGTGAAATACAGAGAAAGTTGCTTACCATGTTAACTTTTGATAATTTTTTCTCAAAAGCTTTCTGACATGAATGATCTGTAACAGGCCTTCTTTCAAAGTTATTAAATAACCAAAAAACCTAGTGTTACTAAATTAATACTTATTTCGGAATCAAATCATATGCTGGAAAGAAAGCCAAAGATTTGTGTAGGGTTATTTTCAAACTCTCGGATATATTAGAAAAATCTATAAGGCTTTAATATTCAGGTCATGGGTAACAAAGATAGTACAGGGAATTTGGGGCTTGCCTTGCGACCTGAAAACTTGATAAGTTCTTTAGCACTGAATATGGTCCCCAAAATACCTCCAGTAATAAAAGCCAGAAGCAAGCTCAGTATTGGTTGGTGTTGTGTTATGGTAAAAAAAAAAAAAAAAAACAGGTTACGAGGCAATACTTATCTGAGAAATTAAATAAAAATCTCCCACAGTGAAATACAGGCATTCAATAAAGGAATAAAATGTGTTAAAATATCCCAAGTGATTCCAAATTGCAGTTAAGTTTTACAACTAATGTTTTAGTACTGGAAACTAAGTTTACTTTAAGTATTTGCTGGTAAAATTTAAATTAGTTGTTTCCAACCTATACACATAATGGCTGGTGAAAAAAAGAAGGATATTGTGGACTACAAAGACATTAAAAATTACAGGGCTGGAGCAATAGCACAGCAGTAGGGTATTTGCTTGTATGCAGCTGATCCAAGACAGACCTCAGTTCTATTCCCGGCATTCCATATGGTCCCCAGAGCCAGGAGTGATTTCTGAGCATATAATCAGGAGTAGCCCCTGACCATCAATTGGTGTGGCCCTAAAACAAAAAAACAACAAAAAAGACATTAAAAATGACAATAAATGTAAAATAAATTTATAAATTTTAATTATTTATATTGTATGTAAATAAGAGCACAAAATTTTGCATATTTGTTTTTGAATATATTATAAAATTAAATTTTTATAATATATTTTATATTTGCTTATTTTATATCTTATATAATGAACGTTCTTTTAATCTTGAGTAACAAGAAACAGTAATAATAATAATAATAAAAAGAAAAAATGATTAGAGCAGTAATGTGAAAAAAATGGCTAAAAACAGAAAATGCTGAACTGTTAAGAGCATAATATTTGTTTCAGATGTTAGTGCAAGAGCCTGCTGCTTCTTTGTTAGATTATGTAACTACCATAGTCACAGGTTTTATTTTGGGCCACAGTTGATGGTGCTCAGACCTTCTATGGGCTCTGGTAGTGCTTGGATGGGGCACTGAACTTGGGATGACCTCATGCTCTGGTCTTCATGACCATCTCTCTGGTCTCAAAGATAATGTTTTGATGTTTTTGTTTCTTGGAGAGGATAATTTGAGCTTCTCAGAGTTGTATACATTCATTAGAACTATCTCCCTAACCCTGGAGCACAGAACCAGAAGAGCGCTCAGTACTGTTTGACTCAGTACAGGTTTGATTCAGAGAGCCTAGCACCCCACTGATAATAATTGAGTTTCTATTTGGTTTTTATTGCTGACCAGCTTGAATAAAAGTATTCTCATAAAAATAGGCAGCTGAAAATATCCAACTATTTAATTCCTCTGTAACCAAGATATGTTTTTTTTTTCAGTTATACCCAACACTGAGGTAATGATTCCATTTTATGTTTGAATACCAAAGTGTTATCACAAGACAACATGAGGGAACAGAGCATTTTTTGCTTTGGATTTTTTTGCTTTGATGAGGATGATCCAAGTTCATTACCTGGCACTCAAAATGATCCCCTGATCACCAATAAGAGATAATATTGTTGTTTCTCTACCACCAGAGACTCTATTAAGGCAGTAATGAAAATGCCTTCTCTCATCAGCTTTTTTCTTCTGCATGGAAGAGATGTTGATGTTACAAATCTATATATGTACACAGTGTCATGAATAATATAGCTCAACTACAAGTCTCCTCATTCATCTGTGTTTAGTTCAGTAGCAAGCTTCTTTGTAGCCAGGACTCCACAGTATGCATCCCGGGACCAACAACAACAACAACAACAACAACAACAACAACAACAACAGCAAGGAAAAGCTCTAGCCTAGCTTTTTGTCTACGATCTGTTCAACAAGATCTCCAACTCCAAAGGTCTGACTGAGACAACCGCAACTGAACGGGTCTTCCGGAAACATAACGAAAGACTTTATCCCAGGCTCCATCCTAGGAGCAACATAATGACCAAGACCACCAATTACAGAAGATGAATTAAAACGACACTGAAGTAGCAGAACTCCTAGAACCACAAAGAAAATCTCCATTATAAGCTCCATTCCTTGAGCTGCAAGTCACCAAGATCTCTAGATACAGAGGTCTGATTTTACCATCCAAGACGAAGCAGAAGTCTTCCATACACCACAAAAGCACTGAGGGAAGAGTAACTGATCATGCAAGGAGTCTACAGTTAATCCCATGACAGTATACTTCAGGGGTGGAGAAACCCTGTAACTCCTAGGCCAAGGGAATTCCTTCTACAATATCCCCAATACTTAATGTGCCTATCCAGGGGGGGGAAAACACAAAATAATCATCTTTCCACACATTTATTGATTGATCGATTTTTGACGTATTTATTTTGGTGTAGATATTGAAGTTGATATCTCTAATTTTATTTTATTTTATCTTATCTTATCTTTCTCTTTCTTTTTGCACTCCGGCATGATTTCATTTCAGAACCGATACTATTGTGTGGTGCTTGCCATTATTGCTGTAGTGCTCACTGGATATTTAATTTGATATTTCTTTCTGTATTGTTGTGATGTTTTAATTACCTTTTTCATGTCCTCTCTCAAAGTGAGGTTGAAAGCCTCTAGAAGGTCTCCGCCTATTTTCAAAGTATTTGACTTCTTTTTTTGTTTATTTTTAATTTTTTCTTATTTTGTACCCCATTATATTGCTTTTCTTTTCTTCAAACAAAACAACATAACTCGATTTATCTAGCTTTGCCTGTTAAATAGAGGGAGAAACAAGGGAGGGTACCAGGACCAAACAGATATATGACTACTAATAGTAAGCTAGACAAAGAGGGGTCCACCTACTCTAGCAGCCTCGGGGGTGATGGTGGGATATATGGGTTGCAGAAAGGGAACTGGGATGGAGGGAGGACAAATTTGGTGATGGGTATTCCCCTGATTCAATGTTAATATGTACCTAAAATACTACTGTGAAAGATATGTGCCATTATGATCACAATAAAAATTAAAAAAAAAGAAATAAAAAAATGAATGGAAAAACTATAATACTCGATTACTCAGATAATTTGTGTCATTAACTTCAATTACCAAGTAAGTTGATTTCTTTTATCTTTCCTAGAACTTACTCCATATTGGTGGCCAATAAACAATTTTCCTCTGAAGTTTTCCTAAAGCAGTAGAACCTTCAGTCTAAAAATCTTAATGGCCCAAAAATTCATGAGAAATTTCTGAGATGCAATAATTTACTAATTTCTCACAATATCCATGAAATTTTAATTTTAGATGTTTAAAGAACAAAATATGGCGCCCAAAGAAGTGACTATTCACCATTCATCATATTTTTCTTTTTTTTTTTTTTTAGAGATTCTATAATTACAGTCAAAATGGTCAATTAAGGATATATTACTAATTTTATAATCTTGCATATTATCTTGATTACCAAACCCTATAATAAACTAGCAATTTATTTTAAGCAACAATTAATCAATTTTATGTGGTCAGTAATCTCATTGAGTGACACTCACTATTAGAATAAAATATCTGTATTCTTGAGATGTTTCGGGTGGCCAACTGCCTTGTATCATTTCTTTACATGTTTTACCAAACCTAGTGTGTAATGAGAAAAACTAGCTTTTGTTCTATTGCTCAATTTTCCATTTAATAGATATTTGTTAAATATTTGTTGTGTGTCTGTCATTACTCTGGGAGTCATAGATAGAAGATCAGTAGCAAATAGTATCCCTTATATACACGACATTTTTTTTGTAAGAATTCATTTAAAGGACAAAATTGATTAACATAATGAGGTAAACTAATATAACATAATATAGTGACATAACATAACATATAATATAATTAATATAATAATACATGTAAGTCAAAGAAAGTTTCTGATTAAAAAACACAATTTTTTTCATAATGGCTTACATATCTTTCACTGTACTATTTTGGGTACATATTCACATTGAATCAGGGGAATACCCATCACCTAATATGTCCTCTTCTCAATCAAAAATCAAATATACTGAAAATAGGCAGAGTCCTGTCTAGAGGCTTCCAACCTCAGTTTGAGAGAGGATGTGAAAAAAGTAATTAAAATACCACAACAATACACACACACACACAAAAAAATATCGAATTAAATAACCGATAAGCACCACAACAATAAAGACAGGCACCACACAATAATCTCGGTTCTGAAATCAAATCATACTCAAGTGCAAAAAGAAAGAAAAAGACAAAACAAAATAAAATAAAATAATATTGGAGACATCAACCGTAATCTCCACACCAAAATAAAGACGTCAAAAAAATAGATCATTTATTCTCCTCTTGCTGCTTTCGTGGTATGTGGAAGACTTCTACTTTATCTTGGATGGTAAAATCAGACCTGTTTCTAGAGGTATTAGTGGCTGTGCAGATCAGGGAATGGAGTTTATGAAGTCTTTCTTTGTGGTTCTAGCAGTTATGCTTCTTCAATGTCCTTTTTTTTGTTTTTTATGTGTTCTAGGTGTTTCAGAATAGTGCTACCATTCTGTGTTTTTCTTTTGTCTTCTGACTTACTTCGTTTAACATAATATGATCTAGGTCCATCCACGTTGCTGCAAAGTCTGTGATTGTATCATTTCTAACTGCCATGTAATATTCCATTGTATATATGTACCACATCTTAATGATCCATTCATCTGTTGTTGGACATCGAGGTTGGTTCCAAGATTTGGCTATTATACTGAGTGCTGCAATAAATAGTGGGGTGCATACGTATTTTGGAATGAATGTCCTTCCATCTTGGGGATATATGCCTAGGAGAGCAATTGCTGGGTCAAATGGCAGCTCAATTCTGAGTTCTTTGAGCACTCTCCAGACTTTTCTCCATAGATGTTGGACCAAGGGACATTCCCACCAGCAATGAATGAGAGTTCCTTTCATACCACATCCTCTCCAACAAAGGTTGTTCCCATTATTTTTGATGTGAGCCAACCTCACTGGTGTGAGGTGGTATCTCATTGTTGTCTTGATTTGGATCTCCCTGATGATGAGTGAAGGTGAGCATGTTTTCATGTGTTTGTTGGCCCTCCTTCTCTCTTCCTCAGAGAAATGTCTATTCATTTCATCTCCCCATTTTTTTATGGCTTCGTTTGGTTTTGAAGGACTCAGGTTTCTGAGCGCTTTGTATGTTCTAGATATCAGCCCTTTATCTGATATATCAAATGAAAAGATTTTTTCCCATTCTGTTAGCTGTCTTCTTGTATTAAGTAGGGTTTCTTTTGCCATGCAGAAGCTTTTTAGTTTGATATAGTCCCATTTGTTTATAGTTGATGCTAACGTTTTTGCCATTGGTGCTCCATTCTCAAAGACCCTTTTAATATAAAGGTCTTCGAGTGTTCTGCCTATTTTATTCTCGATAAACTTTATAGATTCAGGTCTGATTTCCAGATCTTTGATCCATTTTGAGTTGACTTTTGTATAAGGAGTGAGATATGGGTCGATTTTCACTTTCGTGCATATGAGTTTCCAGTTGTACCAACACCATTTGTTGAATAGGCTTTCTTTGTTCCATTTCATATTCTTGCCTCTTTTATCAAATATTAGTTGGCTATATATCTGGGGGTTTATGTCTGGGAATTCTGTTCTAATCCACTGATCTGAGGTCCTGTCTCTGTTCCAGTACCATGCTGTTTTTATTACTATGGCTTTATAGTATAGTTTCAAGTTAGGTAAGGAGATACCTCCCAACTTCTCATTTTTCAGAATGTGTTTAGCTATCCTGGGTCTTCTATGGTTCCAAATGAATTTTATAATTGATTGTTCTATTTCTTTAAAGAATTGTGTCTGGATTTGGATAGGGATTGCATTAAATCTATATAGCAATTTGGGTAAAATAGTCATTTTGACTATGTTAATTCTACCTATCCATGAGGATGGGATGTTCTTCCATTTCTTTAGATCGTCTTCAATTTCTTTCTGAAGTGTTTTGAAGTTTCCCTGGTATAGATCTTTCACTTCTCTTGTAAGGTTAATTCCTAGGTATTTGATATTTTTTGATACTATCTTAAATGGAATTGTATTTTTAATCTCTCTCTCCTCAACTTCATTTGTATATAAAAACGCTACTGTCTTTTGTGTATTGACTTTGTATCCAGCCACTTTACTGTATTGGTTGATTGTTTCTAGGAGTTTTTCTGTGGATTCTTTAGGGTTTTTGATGTATATCATCATATCATCAGCAAATAGAGCTAGCTTGTGTTCCTCTTTCCCTACTTGAATTCCTTTGATTCCCTTCTCTTGTCGGATTGCTATTGCTAGGACTTCTAAGGTTATATTGAATAAGAGTGGAGAGAGTGGACAGCCTTGCCTAGTTCCTGACCTTAGTGGGAATGCTTCTAGTTTCTCGCCATTAAGTATAATGTTGGCTGTAGGCTTTTCATAAATAGCTGTAACTATCTTAAGGAAGGTGCCTTCTAACCCTATTTTGCTGAGTGTCTTTAACATGAACGGATGTTGGATTTTGTCAAACGCCTTCTCTGCATCGATTGATATGATCATGTGGTTTTTGTCCTTCATGTTGTTGATGTGGTGTATAATGTTGATTGATTTGCGTATGTTGAACCAACCTTGCATTCCTGGGATGAATCCCACTTGATCATGATGTATGATCTTTTTGATGAGGTGTTGGATTCGGTTTGCTAAGGTTTTGTTGAGTATCTTTGCATCAATGTTCATTAGTGAGATTGGTCTGTAGTTTTCTTTTTTGGTGGTGTCTTTGCCTTCTTTAGGAATGAGTGTGATATTAGCCTCATAAAAGGAGTTGGGGAGGATTCCTGTTTTTTCTATGGTTTTGAAAAGCCTATGGAACAGTGGTAATAAGTCTTCTTGAAATGTTTGATAGAATTCACCTGTAAATCCATCTGGGCCTGGGCATTTGTTTTTAGGGAGTCTTTTAATTACGTCTTCAATTTCCTCTGAAGTGATTGGACTGTTTAGAGTTTCTAGGTCTTCCTTTTCCAGTCTTGGAAGAGAGTGTTTGTCCAAGAATCTGTCGATTTCTGGTGGGTTCTCTAGCCTAGTTGAATATAGTTGTTCATAATATGATCTCATGATATGTTGTATTTCTTGGGGTTCTGTTGTAATCTCTCCCCTTTCATTGGTGATCCTAGTGATTTGGATGTTTTCCCTCTTTTTTTGGTAAGTTTTGCCAATGGTTTGTCTATCTTATTTATTTTTTCGAAAAACCAACTCCTGGTCTCATTGATTTTTTGTATTGTTTTCTTAGTCTCTATGTTGTTTATTTCTGCTCTGGTTTTTATGATTTCTTGCCTTCTGGTTGTGGTTGGATTTCTCTGTTGCTGTTGTTCCAATTCTTTGAGGTGATCTTTTAAACTGTTGGTTTTGTTATTTTCCTGTTTCTTAACATAGGCCTGTAATGCTATGAGTTTCCCCCTAAGTACTGCTTTTGCTGTATCCCATAAATTTTGACATGTTGTCTCTTCATTGTCATTCGTCTCAAGGAATCTTTTTATTTCCTCCTTGAGTTGTTCTTTGATCCAGCTGTTGTTAAGCAGTATGTTGTTCAATCTCCAGGTATTAGTTTTCCTCCATTGCTTCTTCTTGACATCAATTATAAGCTCTGTTGCATAGTGATCTGAAAGGGTACTTCTAATGATCCTTACCTTTGTGGTCTTATATAGGTTGGCTTTGTATCCTAAGACATGATCTATTCTGGAGAAGGTTCCATGTGGGTTTGAGAAGAATGTGTATTCTACTTTCTGGGGATGGAGGGCTCTATATAAGTCTATTAGCCCTAATTCTTCTAATTTTTCATTTAGAGCTCTTATTTCTTTACTATTTTTCTGTTTGGAGGATCTGTCCAGTGGTGATAGTGGAGTATTGAGGTCCCCTACTATTATCACAATTCCCTTCATGTGTTTCTCCAGGTTTGTCAGTAGTTGCCTCACATATTTTGGTGACTTTACATTAGGTGCATAGATATTGACCAGGGTTAGCACTTCTTGATCTAATGTTCCCCTGATCAGTAAGTAGTGCCCCTCTTTGTCTCTGATCACTTTCTTGAGGTTGAATACAATTTGGTCTGATATAAGAATGGCTGTCCCTGCTCTTTTTTGTTTTCCATTGGCCTGAATAATTACTTTCCATCCTTTAATTCTAAGCCTGTGCTTATCCTGTAACTGTAGGTGTGTTTCTTGCAGACAGCAGAAGTCCGGTTTATTTTTCCTAACCCAGTTCTCTACTATGTGTCTTTTAATTGGAGAGTTTAGTCCATTAACATTTAGGGAAATTATTGATAGAGAGGACTGTTGTGCAGTTGTATTGTGTGGCGTGGTTGTTGTTACAATCGGGGGTTTGGATTGTGTAATTCGTCTCTGAGTAAGTCGCTTAGGATCGGCTTAGTTTGCACAAATAGTTCAAGTTCGTTCATATTTGTGAATGTTTTTAGTCTGCCCTCCCATATGAATGATAGTTTTGCTGGGTATTGGACCCTGGGTTGGAAATTTCTTTCACTCAGTCGTTTAAATACGTCATTCCACTGTCTTCTTGCTTGAATTATTTCAAATGGGAGATCTGGTTTGATTCTTATGTCCTTTCCTTTGTACTTGAGGTTTTTTTTCTCCCTTATTGCTTTCAGGAGTTCCTCTTTCTCTTTGTTTTTCGCCATTTGGATTATTATGTGTCTTGGCGTGGGTTTATTAGGGTCTATTTTATTAGGGACTCTCTTGACTTCTTGGATTTGTCCTAAATTGTCTTTCCAGAGGGTGGGAAAGTTCTCTGTTATTATCTCCCTGACTACTTGTTCTTCCCCCTTCCCTATTTCTTCCCCTTCTGGTATACCCACAATTCTTAGATTGTTTCTTTTGTCCTTATTCATTAGATATTGGATTTTTCCTTCCAGTGCTTTGCCTTTTATTTCTTTGTTGGTTTCTTGATCATTTTTATATTGCAGTTTTCCTTCGAGTTCATCGATGTGCTTCTCCAACTCTGTGGTTCTACTCGTAAGGCTTGTTATTTTGTCTTTTAAATCCTTCACTTCTTTTTGTATGGAATCTCTCATGTTCTTTAACATTTCTTCTTTAATTTGGCTTAGTCGTTCGTCCATGAATTTCTTATACTCGGTTGCTAGGGTTTCTTTCATTCTGTTTAGTAATTCTTGCATTTCCTTCCTCATGGCCGCTTTTAGGTCTTCTTCCCATGAATCTGTGCGCTTTGGTGGACTTGGAAACTTGATAGGGCTTGTCATGTTGTCTCCAGTTATAAGGGATCTCCTTGATTTACGCATAATACTTTGTATTTAATGGTATGTTTTGGAGTACTATGGCTTCTAATTTCAGTCTGCTTTGGTCTCCTTCCTGAAGGTTTTTCTAGAGGAGCCTGTTGGGTGAGTTTGCTGAACCTAGCCCTTTCTCCTCCCCTTTGATCCCTAGAGTTCAACCTTCCTGCAGTGGGTTTTGTCCCCTTTCTGCTCCTTATTTCTGTCAGCGGTGCAATTCCTCTCCTGGCCACAATGGTTACTGGCGCTGTTGAGCCTAGCACTCAATCCACCCTCCTTTCTCTGGGATTCAATGGAGATCCGCCCCCTCCAATCCTCCCTTGAAGGAGTTCCCTCAGTTCCACTCTGCAGGCTCTATCTACGCCCTTGGGAAGTCCCTGGTCCGCTCCAGGGTCCAGGGGGTGGACTGTTCTAGGTCACCTGCGAGTCTAGATGGTTGGCCCTATCTCCCCGTCTATTCGGGTCGCTCAACTTGTCTTTCTAGGCGCCACCCTGGGGGGAGGGGCCAGCCCCCAGCCTAGCAAAAAGTCAGAAACTCACTCACGCCTCCCCAGCCGGCACTCCGGAGTCTCTGGGGGGAGGGGCAGGCCCAAACGCCAAGCAAAAGGAGAGAAACCCACTCACGCCTCCCCAGCCGGCACTCAGGAGTCTCTGAGGGGAATGGCAGGCCCAAACGCCAAACAAAAGGAGAGAAACTCACTCACGCCTCCCCAGCCGGCACTCAGGAGTCTCTGAGGGGAGTGGCAGGCCCAAACGCCAAGCAAAAGGAGAGAAACCCACTCACGCCTCCCCAGCCGGCACTCAGGAGTCTCTGAGGGGAGTGGCAGGCCCAAACGCCAAGCAAAAGGAGAGAAACTCACTCACGCCTCCCCAGCCGGCACTCAGGAGACTCTGAGGGGAATGGCAGGCCCAAACGCCAAGCAAAAGGAGAGAAACTCACTCACGCCTCCCCAGCTGGCACTCAGGAGTCTCTGAGGGGAATGGCAGGCCCAAACGCCAAGCAAAAGGAGAGAAACCCACTCACGCCTCCCCAGCCGGCACTCAGGAGTCTCTGAGGGGAGTGGCCTCATCATATTTTTCATTTAACTTTTCACTCTTCATCTGTCTACAAATCTTCATTGAAAAATCTAGTGACTGAGTTGAGAAGACAGCTTAAAATGCTAGTAAAAATTATTTGCACATGAAAGGCCTTTAATTTGATTTTCTAGTTCCATATGACTCCCTAAACACCACAATATGTGGACTTGGTGGCTCCACTCTCTGCCAAGTCCAAGCAACATGGCATCACCAAACTACGGCATGATACCATCAAGCCTGGTTGTCAGAGTATCACCAGGAATGACCCTGTGCTCCCTGAGCATTGCTTAGGAGCCCCTCCATAAATAAAAATTAATAAAATTAAGAATCAATAATCCAGTGGATTACCCATAAGATACTTATTTTCCAAATGCAAATAGTAACCAAGTTAGACAAATTTTATACTATTGCTCAATAGAATTTTGAAATATACTGCACACAAAAGCTTGGAGATGGCTCAGTGTCAGGAGTAACCAGACAATCAAGCTTTAAGTCTTATCATGTTGTAAATAAAGAAATAGTTTACTTTTCTTTTTGCTGGTGGGAGAAATGTTTCTGCTTCACATTAAATATATCAACATATTTTCATTTCATTGTTTCCTTTAAACGTTAAGTCTCACACTTGGTTTACTTTCCATACCATCATTATTTTTCTCCTATCACTTAAAACATTTAAGTGGTTTTACTTTTGCACTAATAATATTTTGTCTTTGTTTTATAAGGTTTTTAAATTCTGGTTGTGTGTTAGGGGACTGGGCCATACCTGTGTGATAGGAAGACCATAACTGATGTTGGAGATCAAACCAGCTCTGGCTATATATAAAGCAAGTGACTTTATCTCTATATGGTCTCTCTGGCCTTCACAGGGTTTCAAGCTTCATATCACAATCACACAAGAAATCACTGTATATTCCAAAATACCATATCAAAATATTAGCAAATAATACACAGAGGTGTGGCAAACTTAAGATTGTTTAGAGGTGGCAAAGGGCACAAGATATTAGATACACTGCTTGTCACAATACACACTGTTAATTCACTATATGGTGGCAAATGTGTAACACTTATTTGTCCAGCATACATACTTTTGCCACTAGGTGGTACTCACGGTACATGTTAGATATTGTATGAAAAAGTGACTTCATTCTATTGAAGACCAAAATTTATTTATAAATCAGAGCTTTTAAAAACCTTTCCAAAGAATGTGGGGACAAAGGGAAGGATTATTAATATGATAAAAATGACACCGATTATTAGCGATAAAGAGCTAAGGCTCCCAATTCCCAAATTCACAAGGAAAATTGGTGGATAAGAAGTTGACATTTGTGTAATTATTTTTATTTTTTATTTATTTTTGTTGTTTTGAACCATATTCCACTATGCTGAGTGGTCTTCACTAAGGGACGGTTCTGGGTGGGGCTCTGAAACCTTATGTGGAAACTGGGAAAAACATTTAGACAGTGTAAAAAAGAAACTCCAAAGAAATCATCAAACAATATTTAAGAAGCCCTGCACATAGGACTATTAATAATGGACACTGTGCCTAGTGATACTATAATCCAGGGGTCCTCAAACTTTTTAAACAAGGGGCCAGTTCACTGTCCTTCAGACCATTGGAGGGTCTGACTATAGTAAAAATAAAACTTATGAACGAATTCTTATGCACACTGCATATATCTTATTTTGCAATGAAGAAACAAAACAGATACAAATACAATATGTGGCCCGTGAGCCATAGTATAATCAGTATATTATGCATAACCAAGTATATTTGTATATATCTGTATAGCTCAGGGGTCTCAAACTCGCGGCCCGCGGGCCTTTTGTGGCCCTCCGTACAATATTTTGTGGCCCGCGGCCGGCCTTCAAATATTGCAGTATTCGCGATTATTCGCTTACTGAATAATCACAATAAAAATCGCATTAGTAAGAAAAAAATTGCATTAAACATTCGCATACACCGAGCAGTTCCATTCAGGGTATACAAATGTTTAATGCGATTTTTTGCGATTTTTTTTCTTACTAATGTGATATTTTATTGCGAATATTTGGTAAGCGAAATCCCTTATGTGGCCCTGCCTCACCCCGACTTTGCCTCCTGCGGCCCCCAGGTAAATTGAGTTTGAGACCCCTGGTATATATGTTATATATGTATAACCAAGAATATATATATATATATATAGTCAAATATAACCATGTATATTATGTATAACAAAGATATATTTAAGCTTGTTAATATATTGTACTCTTCCATGGCAGCCTTATCTTCCACATTCCATAAAACCCTCAAACTTTGTCTCACCTGGGACATATTTTAGGTTCTACTGTGAGTGCTATTAGTTAAGACAGACATGCTCTAGGGCAGGGGTCAGCAACCTGCCACTCCAGAGCCGCATGTGGCTCTTTTGAAGCTTTGCAGAGACTCCAAAAGCAGGGCCAATAGCAGTGGGGTGGGGAGCGGTATCACTTAAAGATTTTAATTAGCTATTAATTTGCAAAAATATATTTCACATTGTTAAGTGAAAAATGTCTTATTTTCTTCAGATGGACAGCTAACTGCACGATCCTGTATATAGCATTCAAATAAGAAACAATGTATGCAGTGCTATATTTGTTTTAAAGGTCACAGTGGTTTTGTGTCTCCCAGGTTTTTTACCCCCCTCGGTTGGGGTTCCCAATTTTCTTTCCCCCTTTGGAAACAAGTCCAAATGGTTCTTATGTCTTAAAGGTTGCAGACCCCTGTTCTAGGGAGTAGGAAGATGGGGAGGCTCAGTAGTAGTAGGGTGCTAACAAATACAAATCTGGTATTACCATAGTGCTGAGTGATCCTGAGGCCTGAGCACAACTGGGGAGACTCCCTCCACAAAAATGCAAATAAAAAAGCTATCAAATACAAAACTGTGTAATATCAAAGGCCCATGGGTATGGGATCTCTAAACCTATGAGTGACCCCTAATCCAGATGCCTGTGGAGTAGAGCATTTTTAGAGAGGAATAGGCTACCTGTCATAAGACTTTCCTACCCAGGAAGAAATAGTGGATCTGTCTCAAAATGGGGAGTAAAAAGAAGTTAAGCTAAGAACCGACATAGCATGATTCCGCTGTCTACTACTGGTTTCTAGTTATTAGAAGTAATGATTAGAAATAAAAATAAATGATCCGTTTTCTTCTCTTTTCAATAAAATGTCTATCCCTCCATCCTGTTTTAGATCTCCTGAGTAAATTCTTTCCTCTCCGAAGACTAAGGACCCACACAAAACACCTACACCCTAGTAACAATGGGAATACTAGTAATACACCTAAATTTATGCTCACCAAATTGCCTCTCTGATCCCACATAAACATGCTTTATTGTTCTAGCTGTGACTTGATGTTTTATGTTAGTATATGTAATAAAAAATATATCTAGAAGTTGTGCCATGCATGTTAGTTTTACTAGGACAGCCTACACAAACTTGAGAATAAAATTGTTCAAATAAAAAATAATCCTATGTTAGACTACTAGTATCAAATTGTATATCTCCCGGTGCTATAAAATTGGGGCCAGAGAGATAGTATAGTAGGTAAAGCATATAACCCTATTCAATCCCCAAACATTGCTAGGAAGAATTCCTGAGTGCAGATATCCTGAGAAAAGCTATGAAGGGCTCAAAAACCAAAACCAAAACAC
This sequence comes from Suncus etruscus, assembly GCF_024139225.1. Taxonomy (NCBI): domain Eukaryota; kingdom Metazoa; phylum Chordata; class Mammalia; order Eulipotyphla; family Soricidae; genus Suncus; species Suncus etruscus. Next base: position 33,402,486 of record NC_064868.1, read on the forward strand.
AAAATACCCCATAATGATGTGAAGAATCCACCTTTCTTCTAAAATGGATCTGTGATGTATTTTGATTTAGATTTCAAAATGGAATTTGTGAATCTGAGGAAATAGCTCAAATGAACACATATCATGTATGTTTAAGGCCCTGCGTGATCTCTCGCAACACATGGTACCTTGAGGTAGCCTGAGTGTTAGTACCCTAGCATCTTTATGTTGGGTAGCACCAAATCATGGGTCCACACACCTAACCATCAGGCTCGCATTGCCAGATCTGGTATTACCACGGTGCTGAGTGATCCCGATGCCTGTGCACAACTGGGGAGACTCCCTCCACAAAAAAATGCAAATAAAAATAAACAACAAATGAACTTGTTTACTCAAAAGACTTTTATCTTTGTTTTATCTAGATCTGGTAGCACTAAAAAAGCCTTAAAGTCTTGTGCAGTTGCTCCCATAATACTCAAGGGACCATTTGGTGCCAGGGATGGTGACTGGTCCTGCTATGTGCAAAGCATGCACTCCAGCCCACAGATTATCTCCATATGCCAAAGGTTTTTATAAAGCAAAAAATGTTGGGTGTTGGGTACCCTCTGTTACCTTGTTCCCAAATCGCCTGACAGCCTGGCAGAGCTATTTGTTCCAGGGTGACCTGTAGAGCAATTGTTCTGTGGATTCTCCTTCAGAATGAAAGCTTGAGAGAAAGTACCACACTAGTACTGGGGAAGGACAACAATTTCTAATAGGGCTTCAACTTGATTAGTCCCTCCTCCCTCACAGAAACCTCTGGTTAAAGGAGATGATACCTATCAACATTGTTGCTTCAGGGCTACTCCTGAATCCCATTATTTATGCTTATCTTCTTCCCATTGTCTCACCGACCTCTCAGACTAAAAGTCCTGTTATCCTTCAGATATCTCACTTCCTCTTTTGGTCCTACATAAGCATTGTTGGAAGGAAATAAAAGGTCTCCAGTCATCAGTCTTGGACTCATTCTTTCTTGATCATAAACTGGGGGAAATGTCCTCAGTCCTCAAATGCAAGGGAGGAGGAAGTTGTCTCTTGCCAGCTTCACAGTTGGGCAGGGGATTTATGAAGTAGAAAGGGGCAGAGGGGCCAGAGCCATAAAATAACAGTCGCAGTGACATTTGCTTTGCATGTTCCTGACTTAGGTTCTATCTTTGGCACCTCATATGTTTCCATTGAGTTCAGACTAAGGAGTAAAACCCTAGCTGTGGTAGCACTAAAACCAAAGAGGAAAAATTTAATAATGCTAATGAAAGGAGATTTAGAAATCTATAGGAAACTGAAGAATTTGCTGGAGGAATAAAACTTCAAAATTGGACCGAAGCGGTGGCACAAGCGGTAGGGCATTTGCCTTGCACACACTAACCTTGAACGGACCACAGTTCAATCCCCCGGCATCCAATATGGCCACCCAACCAGGAATGATTTCTGGGCACATAGCCAGGAGTAAACCCTGAGCATCACTGTGTGTGGCCCAAAAACTAAAAATCAAAACTTTGGCATTATTTAAATGTCTATTGCCTGATATATAGGCAATTACAAGGCAATTTAAAAATATAGAAGACTTCCTGCTATCAAGATTAAGAAAGCTAATCCCAATAGATAGAATCTGAGAACAAGATCAAGTACAATACATATAAGAACTTTAAAGGCAAGATGTATGCTAAATTATCAATACTATAACTCTATCTAAGACATTTTTAAGGTACTTTACCAACTTACATTGACTAAAATATCACTGGTACATCGAAGAAAGGGAAAAACTTTATTTTTCAGAATGTAACACTTAGGACTGTCTAGAAAAAAGTCAACAGAGAATGTTCTGATTAGTTGCTTCCTCATCCCCAGTATAAAATTTTCGGATTTTAAACTATTGTGATAAGTAAGTTATTCTTAACAGAGAATAAAATTTACATTACCTGACATTCTAGCTGAAAAAATTACATGTCTGAATTTGAGATTCTTATTTTTGAGGCAGGAACCATTCAGGCTGCGAGAGAAAACAAATCGAGATACAACAATTCACCATAAAGGCGATGTTTGGTTCAGATCTTTACTGGCATTATTAGAATGGAACTGTAAAGTAAATAGGCCATAGTTACAGGTTTTTCACAGACATATTTCTTTTCTTTTCATGGCTGATTTGAGATCTCTCTTCCAATTTATTTAATTTGTGCTAATTTTGTTCCGTGCACCTAATGTTGAAGACATGGAATTTAGTATCTTCAGCCACCATACAGATATTTCCTTTCATTAAATTATTTATATTGATGAATTCCTTACAATACAATTTTTAATACTGAAGAAGACATTGGCTATATAACCAAATAAGTCAATTCCATGAATGATAAGGGGAGATTAAATATATACTCCAAAATATATTTTATTGGTATAAGGATTTTTCTGAGTTGGTTATTCATTGAGACACAACACAGAAATGGCTCTGAGAAACAAGGATATGTCAATAATTTATAAGTCATTAATACATATTAAGAAAATATCAATTTCTCCCCTTTTTTATTTGGAGGAGAATGACCAAATATCTAGACATGCTTATCAATGGAAAAATGTTAGGCTTTCCCCTTAACAATTATTCCCTTGTTTAATATTCTCCTAGTAATGTCCCATAAATGATAGATTAATCTTTCTCCTTACTACCAACATGTTTCTTTAGCTGAAGATGCAGATGACTTGAGTCATTTGGGGAAGTTACTCAAATTCCCTGAGTCCCTCTCAGGAGTATAGTAAGTATATATTTTATCAAATGTTGTTTTTCTCTTGTCTCTTTTATTATATATCATATAATGTATTATTATACTTTATAAATTTCTTATAAAAGTAATTATTATAAATTATTTTATAATATAGTTTATATCTAGCTGTTGATATTATTCATTTATTTCCAAAATATTTCCACATTTTCCTTAAGTTTTATATTGATAAATTCAGTAGGTAAAGCACATTTTTGAATATCAAGGAATTTTTGGAATAGTGACTAAAGTAGAAATTCAAATAGTATTCCAAGGAGCAACAGAAATGTTGGGGATGTTTAAGGGAATCAAAAAGAACCCCTGGCTATATACTCAGAAGTTGTTCCTGGCTCGGGGGATCATGTGGGTCTCCGGGGATTGAACCAAGGTCCAACTTGGATCAGCAGCATGCAAGGTAAACGCCCTACCGTTGTTCTATTGCTCCAGCCCTTGAAGTAAGTGAGCTTTTTTCTTTTTTTGGCTTCTGTGCACACCAGTGGAGCTCAGGAGTTACTCATGGCTCTGTGCTCAGAAATCCCTCCTGACAGGCATTGGGGACCATTTGGGATGCCGGGATTCGAACCACCATCAGTCCTGGATTGGCTGCTTGCAAGGAAAACGCCTTACCGCTGTGCTATCTCTCCGGCCCCTGAAGTAAGTGTTTTTAAAAGAGTTCATTGGGGGAACCAAATAGATTAAACAGGGATAAGGCACTTGCCTTACAGAGCTAACCCAGGTTCAATGCTTACCACCTCATATGGTCCTCTTGAGTCCTACCAGAGATGATCCTTGAGCACTGAACAAGGAATAAGCCCTGAGCATGATTGAGAGTGTCCCAACCCTTTGCTCCACCCCTTAAAAGAAGCTCACTGGTACTGATAAAAGTGAGCAAGTAGTGACTAGAAAAGGAATGGGGGTAAGACCCCTTTTGGATCAAATTACATACTCTAATTTGCATGTGTGGTTTGATTGGTTATCCTTCAGATCATATTTACATAAGGGAATATGACATGTAAGGGTTTATAAGTACTATATAAGGTAAACCTGCACAATCTGCCTGGTAATCCCTCAAACAGCTCATACCCTTTCTGCATACACAGCCAGATCGATTGTTCCAAACTAATGATTCATGGATATAACCAATCAGAAATCAGACAGCAGAAATAATTAATGGGGTGGGGAAATGTAAGTAAACCTAGATTACTACATTATTAGTGAGCTCCTTCCTTTTATGTATTGAATTACAGGGTTTTATAATCTGTTTTATACTTTTCATACAAATCATTCCAACACCACACCCAATACCAGACTGTTTGTTTTCCTCCACTACTGCCTTGGGCTCTTTCCATGTAAACTCAGTTCTATAAACAAATTCTCCTATTCTGCTGATTTTGGTAATTTGTTTTTCTCTGTTTCTTTTTCCCCATATATTTGAGATATCCCTCTTTTCCCACCTACTTCTAATCCAGTGACCTGGCTACTGTCTATATGACTTCATGTCTTCCTACCTGTAGTAATATACCAAATTTATCTGATAAATAAAAGAGCTGTAATATTGAAAACTCCACTGCCAGCATTATGATCTTACATAGTCCACAAGAACACAGAGCACATTGCAATCTGCTGTAACACAGGCAACAAACTATTCTTACCACTCATATTCATATTTTCTAATTCAGTTCTCAGAGACAAAATACACAATCGCTGGTCCTGTGATCAAAATGCCTAAACAATTGTTTAATAACTTCATAAAACAGTTGCCTTTTGTTCGGCCCAGTGTTCTTCAGCCCAGTTGATACACAACAGGCAATATAGCACACAATTTCTCTGTCTTGGCTATCAGGCTCATTTTAAAAGTGGTTCAGTTTCTGTCAGCTTTTCATAGAACCTCTAAAATAATATGGAAAGTGGGATTAAATCTCAGCCTTTGAGTTTTGCAAGAATGATTTCAATTCTCTTTAAGTTCTAAAAAGTGGTATTCTGTATAAATCCTCATTGAGAAAATGAAAATATTTTTCAAACTAAAACTTTATGGATATGTTTATTAGGTTATAGACTTTATCTCCAAAATTTATGTTCACCCAGAATCTCAGAATTTGACATTATCTCGAATCAGGGTCTTTTGTATATAATTAGTTTAAGATAAGGAAATTAAATAATTGTAGAATAGGGTGGGCATAATTTCAATAACTAGGATAGGTAAATCTAAGAAGAGAAAAAAATCAAAGGAGAGGTAAATCTGGATACAGACACAAGAAAACAGATACAGAGAAATAGGTCACACATTTTGCATCCAAGAAGCCAAGGAATGACAAAGACTTCAGAAAACAATCAGAAGCTATAAAAGGGGCATATAGGTAGTAGTTTCTTTTAGCCTCCAGAAGGAACCACTCTGGAAAATAACTTCACTCTGAGCTTCTGTTTTCCTAAAATATGAGAAGCTAAATTGCTATTGTTTAAAGACAAGCCTGTGATAATTTGTTATGATAGGCCTAGAAAATCAATACTAGGGACAATTTTAACTTATGTTCCTCTCTAAAACTTAGTAGCAAAATAAGGATGTGGATTCCTTATATTTTTAATAAAATCCCAAAAGTTAAAAAAAGCAAAGGAAGTAAATATTACCCTTAATTTAAAAACAGCTTCCAAGGTTATACCACAAATGCTTTTTATATTTCCTTTCATTATTTCTTTTTCTGTCATTACTGATGCTTTGGGATTGCAAGGCTCAAGGTGACTCATGCCTGGTGCTACTTAATGACAGCTCATAAATGGTTCTATTCATGCCTGCCAGAGACCATTCAGAACTAAAATGAGAACCAAGAGATAAAGGAAGGACTGGCAGTGATTGTAGTCAACATTTAAGCACTTCTTAAAAGATGTAATAGAAAAAGAATATGTGGGAAGTGGCAAAAACAGATGTAGAATGCCTGGTCAAGGAAGGATGGAAAGGTGAAATTAAAACTAATTGTAAAATGATTTAACTACACTTAATTCATAGACGTGAAAAAGGATTTAACTACACTTACTTCATAGATATGAAAAAGGATTTAACTATACTTAATTCATTGATATAAAAAGAATTGAACTATATTTAATTCATAGATATAAAAATATTTGCTTTGGAGGATGATAATTAAAAATAAGAATCCTGTGGTTAGAGTATTCTTTTCTGGGTGATAACCCACATTGAAATCCCAGCACCCTGTTTGGTCTATCAGACCCGCATGGAGTGATCCCTGAGTAGATAGGAGTAGGCCCTAGAGCAGAGAAGAGTAGGTCTACTGTGAACCAAACCCACTCCCCAGCAAAGACATACACATATATTTGTATATTGCCCCAAATCCCTTTGTTAGTAAGAATATCCCAGGTTATAATTACATGCCTAAAACATTAATATTCATACTGTTATCCATCATGGTATTACATAAATATGACCATGAGTCAGATAAAGTGCAAGTGCTTGAGAGATTAGATGGAAAAAAGAATTAGAAGAATAATCAGTTTTATTTATATATGAGGATTCAACCTGGCTCATGCCAAAATGGGTTGAATCACAAACACATTTCACACAGAGTATACACATTTCTATAAGTTAAATACAGAATATACCAATTCTATAAGAGCAATTTTATCATCTAACATACAAACGACTGCTAACATGTATAGTGTTTAGTACAATCAGTGGTGAATATAATCTGTCTAAGTAACACATTGACATTGTTTATGTGTCTTTCCTCCATTTCTGTTCAAACATTCTGATCCATTTGATTCTTCTGCAGCTTTGGTTATCACATTAAGATTTATGCCCTATTCATCTTTGCTTGGCACCTAGAGATCCTGCTCAGAGGTTCAGAGGTACTGCTTCTAGTTTCTTGCTTTTGCTCCTAATTTCCCCACTATAATTCTTCCTCTTTAGGCTATGCATACAAATCATTTACAACTCAAACTAATTCAACTTGTCATGAAGTTTATAATACTGCTTAATTAGGAGATACAGATAAATCTATTGGATATCAGCAATGATGAACTATCAGGCCTGCCTATTGTCTTAATAGCAGCATTCCTCATTTTGCATACTCACAGTATGAAAAATATAGATTCTTTCTATCTGCAACTTTAAATTGAGCTTAAGTAGTTTCAGAGAAAGGTAGCTTTGCTTTTGGGCATCTCAACTCATCATACTCTTCCAAACTACAAGTCTATGGCAGATTGTTTTAGCTTTTCCCAAGCCCAGAGGGTTTTTATCAGCTAGCTCTTTTATTTTTGGGTCAGATCCCGTTGCACTACTGTGCTTTTGATAAATTTAGTTTTTGCAGGCCCTCAAACCCTCCCATGTACCCAGGGTAGCATAATACCTGCTCCAGGTCCATCCAAGACTCTAGGTAGGATATAAGGTCAATCACAGAGTAATGGATGCCTAAATTAATATGATGAATATCCGTGTTCTTTTATCAGGATTCACCCATAAAACTAGCTTCTTGTGTCTATGCAAACAATACAATACCATGTAGCAAGTAACACACGAAAGAGAAAAGCAAATATTCACTGATGGATATGATCCAGTTAGTGACCCTCTAAATTCTCTATGACTTTTAACCTGAAAAATCCCAATGTCTTCATTGGGCCATATGTAAGACACAAAGGAAACACAAAACACTTGATAATGTTTGAGATCAACATCATAACCTAACAATAATGCACATAATCTCACCCAGGCATATCAGTACCAAAGTTAAATTTGCAGTGCACTTCTGCACTGTGAGCACAACAGAGAATAAGGCGATAGCTAGCAAAGCAGTATTATGCTCCTAAAGCTTCTGCTGTATGTTTCTGGGATGTGGCCAGAGCAGAGATGTTATTTCAGCTGGATCAACGCAAAGTGGGTCACCTGAAGCTGCTGACACTTTCCACTGGGGCTCCTCTGCCTTATTAACACTTGTGTGGTGAACGAGGACATTTGGCCTTCAATTTTAAGAGCCATGGAAAAGAAGAATCAAGGGGTACAGTTCCTGTCAAGTGGGTTAGAGGACTTCTTTCTTCTAGTCCTTACCCAGATGCAACCCCCGGATGCAACTTTTGTGCCTATGAAGTCAGAAACAATAGGGACTGTTCCTAAACAATTTTTATGGATTTGGGCAATATATTTCATTCACAACTTCCTAAAGTCATGAATTGGGGTATTTAATGTTTTGATAGAAATGTGGTGGAGTTAAAGGTCTTCACAACATTTAAAATCAAGTGTGAGTTGTGTTGTTATATAGCAGTACTTAGTACAGCACTATTTGGACTTGGATAGCCACTTATGTCCTGTTTTTAAAGTCACTATTGAATAACAAACCTCAAGGTGGGTTGCTTTTCTGCATCTCTGAGCAGCATGATGGTGGCTATCCATAGCCCATGGGCAGAAGTTTGCCTCCAGCTTCTGCCAAGGGCCCAACTATATGGTCATGCTTCCTAAAATCTGGTGCTTTTTCTCATGCATGAAGGGAAGTTAAACTCCTTGGTCACCTCTGGGAGCTCTTAGAACAGGACTGAACTCAGTAACATTTTTTCAGTGCTAATTGTGCTTTCTCCCAAAGGTTCATGAACCTGCCAGTAGCCATGACTTGAAGCAATGCTTCTGTGACCATTTTGCAGTTCTTTTGGGATTCTGCTACTAGGATCAAATCATCTAACTATTGAAGAATGATAAATTTCAAGGCGTCTCAGGAAGTATTTCTAAGTTCATAGGCATGTCCTCCCTGGACAATGTAGAAGTGTTCTTAAAATAGTGGATCAAATAGATTCCGATTAACTGAGTTTTCTTATCTGTCTCTGGATCTTCCTACTCAAAGGCAAATAGGAGATGGCTTACTGGTACAATATGCAAGAATAAAAAATCCTGTCCTTGAGTTTCCGGCAGATAAACCATTGAACAATAGGGAAAAAAACCCAAGAGTATATAAGGAATGGACACCACAATGTTAATAGCTTTCATGACTGCTCTTGTCCTGTACAAATTGGTGACTTTTTTTTTTACTGGGAGTGACAGAGTGGTTCAAGTTGAGACAAATTCCACCAATACCTCAGGTTCCAGGAATTACTCTATATATTCTCTAATTCTAGCTGAGCTTCATGAGATACTAAGTATTGTCACTAGTTCACAAAGCTAGTTTTTGACCTGAGTTCAATGACCAGAGGAGCACGATTTCTTGCCATTCTTCTATGGGAGGTTACCTAAAACCAGTTTTCAAAGAAATTGTTCTAGAATTTGCCTGAGTTTTCTACATTTCTGGGCACTGTGATAATTGTTCTTCGGAGGGATAATGTCAGGGTAGAAATTTATTTGAGCTACTAACTTTCTTATGTGGTTTCACCAACTAGTGATCCTTGATAGTCAGGACATAGAGGACATTTTTATTTGGTACCCCAGCATTTATCAAGACCATGGACTTTGGGTGCTCTGCAAATATGAGTCAGGCAAAACAATGAGGAACTTCATGATCAACTATTTACTGAGTTCTGCCTCAGATCCCTGCCATTATTTTGGTTGTTATGGGGTCCATGCCTTCCTCGGAGAATTGCTGATGGTTCTCTAGATAATAGGACCATCCTGCTTTCAGGTTTGTGAAAATGTGACTCTAGCCTGTTGAATCCACAGTGGCATAGTTAGAAGAAAAGTAAACCAGGAATCAATGAAGAGAATTGATCAAGGTCAGTACTGACAGTATTGCTACTGTCAGACTGCCTTGTGGTTCTGGTGTTAGTTGTCCCCTCTAGTAACCCATGAACACTGAATGATAGCCACTCACATGTACAGAGTGTTAGAGCTTGTTTGATGCCATCATAGTTCCATAATTCTCACTGTAACCTTTGTGAAATTTCTTTAATATATCATATAGGACTGTGGGCTTAGAGAAGGTCCTACCCATTTATCAATCTCTCCCAAGTGCCAGTGTCACAAGGCAGACAAGAAAAGGGCATCCTCTTTTATAAGTAATTTAGGTGTAACTCAGACTGATAGTAAGACTTAGTGAAAGTGACTTAGCATTGTGACTTACAACAGACCTGTAGGTCAATACTACATGGCCAAGAAAACAGTGTCCAATTGGATTCTGTACACTTTAGGAGATTTTGTGTCCAAATGTGGAACCGTTAATTCAGTCCTGAGCGGCTGATAATTCAGGCCTCTAAATCACTTATGCAAACACACACAGGGACACATGCACACAAGAGGTTAAAGTTTCAGTTTAACCCTCTTAGTTTCCTGGTCCCCTAGAGAAATTCCTGACTCTGGGTCTAATAAACAATAAAGTTCTAAGACAGAAGATCTTCCTTTAAGATCATATACATAGTATCTCTGAGACCCAAAGAGTAATAGGCCCTCCTCCCAATTCTGGGACCAGGCTCCAAGGCATCCTATCTATCTTACACACAACTTTAGAATTTAGGCTTGTCCATCTCTATCTATCTGCAAGTCTGGGCTGGAATAATAGTAGTGGGGGCAGTGTTGATTCTTCTTTGGATGGCTCTCCTCAACAAAGAAGTGGTACCCAGTAGTCCATTCCTTTGCTCTTTCTCTATTTGGTTTATATGGCACAAGGGGACAGTCATAGTCATTACCTGATAAGAAAACACAGAAAACTGACCAAGAATCAAATATGGGAACTTGAAAGAATAGAGGGAGAACCAAGTTTTATTTATGCATGAGGACTCAACCTGGCTAACACCAAAATGAGTCGAACCATGAACAAAATTTATGCAAACTTTATATAAGATTAGATATAAGATAAGCCAATTCTATGGGAATAATTTCCTCATTGAATATACACAATGGTTGTAACAAGCTTACTGCTTAGTACAATCAGTAATGTATACATTCTGTTTAAAGTTCCATATTGATATTTTTATGTAGTTCCCTTCCATTGCTGTTCAAGTTGCTCTCTTTTGATCATAATTTATGATCCTTACCTATTCATCTTTGTCTAGATCCTAGAATCAATCACTCAGACATCCTGCTTCAAGTTTTCTGCTTCTGCTTTTCTCATTAACAATGATACTAATTAATGAAGAAAATAACAACCTGGGTGAGTTTATAACTACTCATATTTATAAAATATCAATTTAGTCTATCCACCTTCACTATGGAGATTTAAGATATACACCATGCCCAAACATCACATGAATAGATTCAAAACAGAGTCAAAATCAGTAAGAACATAACACAATCCTTCCTTGGCATACCTCTGATCCAGGAAAAACTCAAGAAAGGAAGTAAATATATGTCCCATTCCCACTCTGTTTTTTTGCATAAAAATTATGTATAATCACTTAGGAATCATATTATAAATTAAATGTTGTGATACAGGCTATAGACTCTATGTCAATAGATTCTAAATCGTTTAGTAAAAAGCATATTACAAGAGACAAGTAGTCTTATCACTGAAAATAAATATTTAAAAAAAGAAATGGATGAATATGTATATTTTATTGAATACCAGCACTTCTCACCAAAAATTTCTCCGCAGCACTTGCCATTTTACCAACATCAGAGTAAAATATAGTTTCATTTCAATATGACAACTAAAGAAAAATGCATAAAGTGAAGTTCTCTTAGGGGCAGAGTTGGTGTACTTAATGGTAAGCTACAGCACAGAATGAGGAAATTCTAGTCCCACTATGAACACAGGAGAGAGCTATGTGATTTGAAGATAAAACAGAGGGGGAAGGGGAGACACTGTGACTGCCAGGCATAGTGCTTTAGGAAATAATGAACACTTTCATTTTCCATCTAGTGATAAAGATTTCTTTCTTTCACTATTAAGCCTAGACGTTTTTGGATTACTCTGTTTTTGTTTTGTCTTGTTTCGTTTTGTTTATTCTTTGTAAACCCAATTGTACCTTCTTGGCATCAGAATTCCCCCTGCTTTGTTAAGCTCCTGCACTTGTTTTGATCGGAAAAGCTTAATGTCACTTGATTGGATGAAAGCAGACTATTTTCTGAGAGCCCAGTGCTTCAAGGGCACTCATCCATTTTGTCAAGAATTTCCATCCCTTTCTAATACTTCTATCTTTTTGACTTTAGATAACAGAATAAAAATGGATATATTATAAGGCATGAAAAAAATTAACCCTTAGAACTATATAGAATTCTAAGATATAGAGAGAAGGCTGTTAATCAAGACATTTTGTCTAACAGTAGTCACCATTTTAATCTTTATGTACACTTTATAAAATGATATATATCCATGAGCTAAATATTATTCATTCAGTGTCCTCAATAGTTTTTTTTATTTAATCATCAAACTTTTTTGTTGGTTTTTGGGTCTGACATAGTAGTTCTCAGTCCTGTCAGTCCTGACAGGACCATAATGAGGTGCCAGGGATCAAACACAGGTCAGCCACATGCAAGGCAAGTGTTTATGTATTGTATTGTTGTTCTTACCCTCCCCAAATCACAACTTTTAATATGAGAGTTACTTTTTAATTTAATAGATTTAGAAACTGAAATGAATATACTTAAACTTGTCTAAATTAAATGACAATAAACAGATAAGCCTTGAATTGCATCCTGTTCCACCTGACTCCAAACTCTAAACAATATTCTTTTGTTACTTAATATCTGTAGATGCATCCCAAACAATCTATTCCGGGAGTATATTAGAAATAAAGGGCATCTGGCCTCACTCAATATCTATGAAATCATTTAATTTGGAAAGTGGCTGGGAACATAGATCAGTGGAAAAGAACTTGCTTTGCATGTATATAAGTCCTG